>NC_056747.1:1120937943-1121195443 GCF_019279795.1 Protopterus annectens | reverse complement strand
TCTAGGATGTCTTCCTCATAAGTAAGGGAAAGGGCCAATGCCCACATGGAGTACTCATTTATAGGAGTGTGTTGCCATGACATTGGCTATTGGAAGAGCTACACAGCTGTTCTGCATACAATTAGCAAGTGGGGAGCCCCAATAGGTGCACAGGCCATCATCTAGTCATGAGCATCACCTACAAAAGTCATGCTGCCACCTATTCAAACTAGCTCTATCACTGTAGTGCAGAGAGACAGAGAGAGAGAGAGAAATAAATGAAACAAAGTGGAAAAGAGAAGAAAGAAAAAGGTAAGTGGGCCATGTAAAGAAGTAACTGAATGTAGTACTTGCTCTGTAATAAAGGGAAATATGATTTGAAGGGATATATGTTCCAACAAGACTTGCTGTACTAATGTCTTGCTAAACAGCTGCTATGGCCATATCACCTGGCCCTCTCTGCAGTGGGAGATATCACAGACATACCTCTCAACTGTACGGATCTTCACAGGATGTCCACATTTTACCATCATATATTTTTGTCTGTTTCTCATGAAATCTGTACTTTTCTGGTAAATAGCTGAGGATTGAAGTCATCAAGTAACGACAAACACTTGAGTTTAAGACTCCACATCCTTAAGAATATTCACTGTAATGCAAAATGTATCATTCTATGAACTTCCTATGTTTGTAACAGGACAATTTAAAGTCTGTCCCTATTTATCCCCCCATCATTTTAGGCTTAGTCCAGATGTGATGCTCTGAGAGGTTGCAAGGTAGGATCACAGCTCAGGAGCCTGACTCACCCTGGGAAAGGACAGCTCATATATGACAACCACAGGGGTGGCTGTCAAACAGTTGTGACTGTGCCACTGCTAGGCCAGTTAATGGGATGTTTCCATATCCGTGTTACCTGTGATTATGAGTATGACACATGTTTTCCTTGTAAAGCTAAGAGACCTATAGAGGGCATGTGCATAGTAAAGTACTGTTGCAGACATGTGTGTTGAACTACATGTGATATATTGAATTAATAACATTCAACTGTACAGTGTTCTGCTGAACAATAAGCACATTTGTGACTGATATCTGTAGTCACATACACATGTGTTATGTCAAACGAACCATTGGCAGGTCTGTGAGCAATGACATTGTAACATAATAGCCTACTTATGACTGTTAGACATCTTCCAGGTTATCACAGTGATGTCAAACCCTACTGTGCAATCAACGTACTAATGTATGGTGCAGCTATATTAATACAGTATCAATTGTGATGTCCCTTTTGACACCCATTTATGTGTGCCATTGTCCAGACATACTTCTGTAATAGGTTGAAAAGTCTGATTGAGCAGCAAGACTGTAAATACATTGTGCCATACTAACATACAACTGAAATGTATAGCAGATATCCCCTGAGCACATGTATGTATGCATATGTTCAGATGGAAGGCACAACACTAATCACATGGGTTTCAAGCATTCAGGTACATATGTTGTGCATTTTGCACATGTGTGTAATATCAGTGTCAGTGCATACAACAGACATAAATGTGTACAGCTACTGGTTGTTGCAGTGCCCTGATGCTGATATGGGTACTAGAGTAGGTATGATATTCAGGTATTAGTCAGAGAAGTGTCCACGCCTACCACTACCAGCTATATCAACACCTATATACAGTGGATATCACAAGTGTACACACCCCTGTTGGAATGCCAGGTATGTGTGCTGTATGACAATCAGATCACAGAAGATCATTTCATAATGTTCTCATCTTTAATGTGACCCCTGACCTGTACAATTCCATTGAAATACAATCAAAGGTGTTTCTAGGAAGGTGAGAAACTATTGCCAAGTGAAGATGTGTGATGATGTTAGAGTCCAGACCAAGACAAATGAATGCTGTAACCATCTCAAGAGGTGCATACACAACATATCAGTTTAAGGGTGTGCACAGTCATTCAGCTGGCTTATTGTACTGAGTATTATTTCCATATGTTTTCACAGACCAGATTGTTATGTTTTCAATTGAATTGTATAGGCTATAGATCACACTACAGGTGGGAATTGTTATGAAATGAGTTATTGTGGTGTCATGTTCCAATTGCATAAATTCCAGGCAGTGTATCAGGGGTGTGTACTCTTTATATCCACTGTAGATATGGACACAGCAGTACCTGACCTGTATATCCAGCCTCCACCAAGGTAGAGTAATCCCCTTAGGTGGACAGCAGCAATACACAACCACATAATAGGTTGCTACATTGGCTGTACAGGGACACATAGGTGCAGGCAACAACTTGGAAGCAAGTCCACTTATATCTGAGCAAGCATGTAAGTTCACAGGTGACTTCCTGTAAGGCCAGCTATGACTATGAATCAAACAAATCCACACCACCAAAGACAATTGCAACTGTGTCTCCACATATGTTGTAAGTCTCAGAGGAAACAACACAATTCACCCTCTACTGGGGTAAAGAACACCTCATACATACATGCCGTGGATATAGGCAACCTGTATTACACAGGTTAGGTGGGAATATCGCCACCCTATCCACCCCAGTTGTACAGGGGGATATGCACATCAACCGCACTCCTCCCCTCAGCAATGGTGAGCATGTACATATTGCCTACTAATGGCAACAACAGCATATCTCCATGGGGCATAATAACATCATTGTCTGCTCCTACATGAACTTAGGCATGTGCTCACAGCTCCATCATACACCACAGTCAAACACAGACCTGCCACCATCCACGCACCATCCACATGGAATATGCCTGCTGTCAACCCTCTACATAGAAATGAATGTAGAATAGAGGATTATGGAATCAAGTGACCAACATTGGGGGGAATAAGATAGCTCAGGGACAGGCATGTAATACAAGCTGCTATGGCCATGATAGCTTGGAGGGTTTTGGTGTAGTGTGGATTATTTGCAAGTAATATCCACTATTGATGTGCATTTTGAGAACCGTATGAGGTCCTGTGACCTTTTTCCTGTTTATGTCTTCCAGGTAACATGCAGAGTGCTCGCCTACCAGCATTCTCTGTTGGGGAAACTGACATCATCAACCAATATGTGATTGGACATTATGCCCTGTTATTTGGATGGAGAGCAGAAGATGTGCGGGAGAGGACCACCTGTGGAAAAGTGTGGTCCACAGACTGATTGATGCTGGCCTGCACAGCAGAACTTATGAGCATGTGCAGCATCAGGCCACTGACCTCATCCGCCATGCCCGTCAATGGGCTGCTGCTGTAGCGAGGGACTGGCTAGCCACAGGTGGGGTCTCAGCCATCCAACCCCGACTGACACCCACTGAGGAGCTCCCTGCCAAACCTGGGGCACACGCCCAATGCACAAGCTGTGACACTGAGGGAAGCATTGTGGAGGTGGGTTGCACACATGCACACATACTGGATGAGGAGCGTGCAAGTAAGGGCCCAGTGGGGATTAGTACACTAATGTATCAGACATACATGTATCTGTATTGTATCTACATGCATGTGTCAAGTCCGATTGCAATTGTGGATGGGGTTTTCTAATGCACAGAGGTGCACATCTATGGTAAGGACAGGACATTGTGTATTATTGCGGTTAGTACTCTAAATATGCAGACATGCTGCATCCATCCTGTACCAAGGCCACATGTGAGTCTGTTGACAATAACTCTCTCACAGCTACCTAGGACCATCTGGTCTGCATATGGGACAGCAGCCTGAAGCATGTGAGTATGACATTGTTCTGTTGTTGCCTGGCAATACCCAAGGTATGTGAAGCGCATGCAATTTACCATGCACACAACCATCAGTAATAGCTATATTGCTTTATGTAATAGCTATATTGCTTGTTGTGCATATTCGTAACTGTATTGCATCACAGTGGTCACAACTGGAACCTATCTGATGTGAATTCAACATTCCTGTAGCATACCTCACAACTTGTCAGTGCCAAGATGTCTGGACAGAGGCCAGCAAATTGGGCTGGACAAATGGCCTAAGGTAGGGTCATGTGTGACACATTAGTGGTATACAGTGGATATAAATTGTGTACACACCCCTCTTAAGATATAAGGTGTTCCTGTTACATACTAATTAGTACCACAATATGACAGTCCACACCTCTTCCAGCCTTTAATGGGACCCATAACAGGAACAGTTCACTTGTAAAACCAAGCATCTGGACTCATGTATTGCACCTACAAGGCAGGCCACCTATGAGGGTGGAAGATGTTGTATCAGCATGATGTTTCAGTCAGGTATGATACCTCATGTTGCCATATGTGTCAGTACACTCACTGTGGCCTATTTGGCTACAATATCACATAAATGGGCATTTTAAGGACCACAGACCACTTCCGACCAAGTATAGGTTTCAAACATATGGATATTCCAGACACATCTGTACAGAGGACTGTACAATGGTTTAACCTGCTGCATGTGAGGCAGATGCTGTTACCACACTATATAAAGTAATGGCAGCAGGAGGTGGTCACCAGCATTGCATGGTATACACATCAAAATGGTATAAGCCACATAAGATATGATCCTCACACACACACACACACACACACACACACACACACACACACACACACACACACACACACACACACACACACACACACACACAGTTGCTAGCATTAGGATTAGAACTCCTGCCTATCTAGGTATTTCTACTATAGTGCTATGCAGTTATCAGACACGCCACACAGGTTATACATTTCCACATCTTCCAAAGGTACTTCTAAGGTGTATGTCATCAACAGGACTACTAAATTGGAGTGAAGGAAAGTGCAAAGGGTTGTACACAGGTCAAAAATGGTATAAGCCAGACAGTACATGATTCACACACGCATACATATATACGTACACACACTTGCCAGTATGGGGATAGAACTCCTGCCTATCTAGGTATTCCTACTATAGTGCTACGCAGTTATCAGACGTGCCACAGAGTTTACATATTTCCACCTATTCCAAAGGTACTTCTAAGGTGGATGACATCAACAGGACTACTAAATTGGAGTGAAGGGAAGTGTAAAGGGTAGTACACAGGTCAAAAATGGTATAAGCCAGACAATACATGATTCATACACACCTGCCAGTATTGGGATTAGAACTCCTGCCTATCTAGGTATGTCTACTATAGTATTACACAGTTACCGCACACGCTACAGAGCTTACTGAAATTTCACATGGCCAAAGCTGCTGATAATTGCACAGATGTGGTAAAGTATTACAGGTGGCAGCCAGTCTGCCTTCTGTTCCACCCATACAGCATGCTAGTTCTTTCTGTCTTGCATTTCAACTAGCATTATGGCTTGGCACTTCACCAGATTATTGTATCAAGAAGTGTGGCACACCTGGGAGCCATCAGCAGTACTTGTTTATCACAGATGTAGCCTCTGTACTTACTAGTTATGTCTACCCCTCCTGACATGTGTGAAGGGCAGTTATTTGTGGTTTCATCCATTAACCTGTTACACTTGTCCATTCTGAGGCACTGTTGCAACTGCCTCATGTACATAGACATCCCTCCCCTCTAAACTCCAAACACTCAGACTTGTGAGGGTTACCCATATATCACCCAATGTGGACATATGCACTCTCCAGCAAAGACTGGACTAGCAGGTCAAGAGGATAAGATCAACACCTGCACCACACCATGTGGAACACATAGCTCACCATGACACTCACTTTGACAGCCATGACATACACTGAAAAGCCACACACCCACCTTCCCAGAGACACTCAATGGACATTTATTCAAACAGTACAGACCAGCAAGACAGACACCCACTCAGACACCACGACATGGCAAATGCCAAGGGACACATATTTAACCTACACAGTGTGCCCCTCAACCTAAGCTCCTAAGGCTAACCTAACCACCTTGCCCAATACAGTGATCATGGGTAACTCAGTACTGAGGCACACATGTATCCCACTCACTAAGTTGAATATGGAACAGGTAACAGCCAAATATCTATCACATGCCAGCATCCAACAGATGACACAGCCAGTCATGGCACTCCACAACAACTTTGAGTATCACTCTGTATCCATGTGGGTGAGAATGACTTGGGACACACCTTCCTGGACTACATGACAAGAGACATGGTTGAACGCTCTGATTATGTGGTCCAGGCAGGTGTGACAGTAGCCCTGGGCAGTGTACCGCTGTCACCCAGAATGATGCTGTGGTACTAGCAACAGATGATTAACTGCAACATTGGCTTACGTGTTATGTGTCATTCTCAGGGGATCCAGTACCTCTCTGCTTGGGATGACATGATTGACAGAACCCAATGACTTGGCATGGATGTCCCACATCTGTCATTGCTGGGTTTCCAGGCACTGGCTAAGTGTCTTGCCACCCCTATGATTCCTTATTAGGCAGTGTTCCTAATGTTAATGACCACCATAACAGCTGCACATGTATGCAATCTGAGGGTCATGGTGCTCAACAGTAAACATCTAACTGTCAGGATGCAGTCACTCATAGCAGTCATTGGAGTGCAGGACACATGTCTGCTGTAATGGAGAGGTGGTTCACAGCAGCAGACAGCAGACCTGCAGTATCAGGCTATGACACATTCCACAGCTGTCAGCCCCCAAACATGGACCACACCTCCACAGGTGGTGTTGTCTCCATATTCATTATGGCTAGGAACACCTCCAGACTAGTAGCCCATCATAATGCACTGGAGATACTTCTGGTACAACTGCCTTGGGGTAATAGTGCAATCCAGACCATAGCCTGCTATGGGTCCACATCTATGTCCCTAGACTGCCAATGCACATTTCTCAACACCCTGCCATCTATGATGGTCCAATGCAACACTGGCATAGTATGAGGCTTTTACTACCCCTCCATCACCTGGGGAAAGTAGCCAAGCACCAGTACAGTGGCCCAACACTTCTAGGATTCATCATTTCCATTGCCCTGGACCAGCTCATACTGACCCCCGGTAGAGGATGCAACAGCCTTGACCTGTGTTGACCACTTAAATATGGGACTGTTGCTCATCCACAGATGTCAATCCCTGCATGGTGAGATTCACACAGGCTGTAATCAACATGGAACTCAACATGTCAGTCACACCCCCTACAAAGGTAACCACCTTGCAAAACCTCTCCAAAGCTGACTTTGCAGCCATGAAAACAGGGGCGGATGTCTTCACTGTATCCACGGCAATGGGAAATAGCTGCATGACTGTGGAATCATACACGTAGGCACTGTACAAACAGGTACATGAATGCATGGTACTAGCCAGAGACAACAGAACCCAGACACTGTCCTCCAAACACTGGGAGACAATGTGATGGCCCCCTACCATTACTAAAGTGTACATCAAAAGGAGGACACTGCTGCAGAGAAAGTTGGTGACCCATGACTGTTGAACTCTCTTATTAGCCTCAAACATAACTTTGGATTCCTCATGGAATCCCCTACAGGCATCTATGATGGCAGGCATGCAGCAGACACTGACGACAATCGCAACAGCCTTTGGCAGTTACATCAACAACCTCCACAGCATTAAACATAAGTGCTGCAAGTTACTGCACAATGCTAATACCTATCCTGAGACAACAGATATTAGCCATAGGCTTGGCAACACATTCAGTGCCAGCTTTACCCCTCTCTCCCCCACATGTAAAGTGCTGAGTGAATGTGTTCTCACATGCTGTATCCCATTTCCGCTCTAGGCATCTGTGTGCCACCAGGATGTGGCCCTGCAGCAAGACCACAGGGTATGGCAGTGTGGTAACGCATCCACAGTGTCATAGGCAGGGTACAGTATGTGCACAGAAATCCCTGGTCTGTCACACAGTGATTGCATATGCCTCACAAATTACAGGCTGAGGGTTGTACTTAGGTATATGTTGATTTACAACATCTGTTGTGGAATGGAGAATGGTACGTGTTGTGGTTTGGACACACCTCCGATTGCTAATAACCACAGCCACAGGTGATATTCATGAACCAAACACACTGAGAATACTATTTTCTCACACACACACACACACACACACACACACACACACACACACACACACACACACACTTGCCAGTACTGAGATCCATAGGTTCATTGCTTCATAGGTGTATAGTAGGTGAATGGGCCTGAAGGCTCTACAAGGCTAGGCTAAGGGAATACCCTGGCATCAGGCCACATGAAAATAGTCCCCAGTGTGGCTCAGGAGTATACTCACTGGGGTGGTCCCCAGGGGTGGGTATTGCATTCCTCATCCACTCATCCAGATTTCTATTGTGGGTGGCCAGTGATGTCCACTGCTTCACATGCATGTGATTTATATTCCATAACATGGACAGTGTCTGGGTTGTGCACATGTCCCACATGCATGTTCTTTGAAGTGTGGAAGTGTGCTTGAGGTCTCTGGGG
Source organism: Protopterus annectens (assembly GCF_019279795.1). Taxonomy (NCBI): domain Eukaryota; kingdom Metazoa; phylum Chordata; order Ceratodontiformes; family Protopteridae; genus Protopterus; species Protopterus annectens. The sequence continues at coordinate 1,121,187,048 of NC_056747.1, read as the reverse complement.
CATGTTGTGTGGACAGATTGGTATCTTCAGAAGTGGCATTCCTAACCTCGTTTATTGAGATCTGGTTATGTAACTGAGGTAGTGATTACACCTGCATAGACAGTATGATACGGGGATTCATTGGAGTTATTGGTGTCTGTCCATACAGGGAATGTGTATAAGGCATGGTATTCCCTTTGTGGGGTATATTTGTAGACTCTACAGTTGTTACAGGTATCCAGTGGGGAACATGGCAAAAGGGGCACTATACACATTGATTGGGCTACTGAGGGGATGGAACATGGTGCCATGTCCTTTTACTTGCTGGATAACACACAGTCAGGAGATGTAACACATCAAAGTACTTTCTGATGTCAGTGGCACTGTTGTGGTTGACAGACATGTATTCGACTGAAATCACACTGTGGGTACTATCTGTGAAGCAATTTGCAGGAGAACTACTGATATAGTGGTTGCTGCCTATCCAAGTGTGTTTGTGTATAATCCGTGGGTGGAGAGTGGTCTCTGAGTATTAGAAGGGTTGCCTGTGTTGTTCAGTAATCCATATTGTCACATAGTCATTGCACAAGGCACTAGACATTTATGTGGACATTGGGACATATACTAGGTCCTCAATATAATAATTTAGCAAACCTCCCCCCAATGGATCCTGTTATTACACAATCACACCACCACCCACACAGGATACTGATGACAGACACACTTGCCAGTACTGAATTTTGAACCCCTACTTAGCTATGTATTGCTACTACACATTTGTCTCACGTGCCACGGAGCTTATAGGATGGATGTTGTCTCAAGGTACTTCTAAGGTGAGGAACATCACCAGCCCTTGAAAATACTGGTATTGGGTGGTGTAGTGGGTAAAATATTTCACCCTACGCACACACACACATTTACATTTGCCAGGAGTGAGGTTCAAACCTCTATCTAACTATGTTTTCAGACCATTATGTTACACATTTACCACATGTACTACTGACCTTACATGCTTTAGGGTTTCCAACAGGTACTTCTAAGGTCAATGATATCTGTAGGACTGCTAAAGTCAGGCACTGAGAAGTGTACTGGGTGTAAATGGGGCCAAAATATTTAAGGTACAGACATATACATGTAGATGTATATACACACACACAAACACTTGGCAGGAATGAGATTCAAACTCCTACCTATGTAGTTATTGCTCCTACATTGTTCTGCATTTATCACACGTGCCACAGAGATTAGAGGTAGAATATTGCCCAAACATACCTCTAAGGTGAGTGACATCAGCAGCAGTGCTAAAGGAGGGGCAAATGAAATATAGTAAGTGTGAATGACCATAAAATGAGGTGTCTACAGACACACACACACTCTCTCACACAAACACACATTTTCACAGTTGCCAAAACCAAGATTATAACTCCTACCTAACTAGTTTGCTACACTATAGTATTATGCAGTTATTGCAAGCACAATGCAGCTTATATGTTGAAGAGTTGTCCAAAGGTATCTTTGAAGGTGAGTGAGATCAGTAGCAGTGCTAAAGGAGGGGTAAGAGAAGTGTAGTAAGTATGAATGACCGCAAAATCAGGTGTCTGCAAAGACACACACACTCTCTCACACAAACACACACATTTTCACAGTTGCTAGGACCAGGATTACAACTCCTACCTAACTAGTTTGCTATACTATAGTATTCCACGGTTATCACAACCACCACAGGGCTTACATGTTGGAGAGTTGTCCAAAGGTATCTTTGAAGGTAAGTGACATCAGCAGCAGTGCTAAAGGAGGGGTAAGAGAAGTGTAGTAAGTGTGAATGACCACAAAATCAGGTGTCTACAAAGACATATGCACTCTCTCACAAACACACACATTTTCCAGGACCAGGATTACGTAGCTACACTATAGTATTACACAGTTATCGCAAGTGCCATGGAGTTTATATGTTGGAAAACTGTCCAAAAGTATCTTTGAAGGTGAGTGACATCAGCAGCGAGGAGTAAGGGAAGTTTAGTGTGTGTGAATGGCCTAAACCACATTCATCTAGAAACACACACACACACTCACACACAACTTAACATTTGACAGGACTGAGATTACAACTGCTACATGGATACTTATTTGGACTGTAGTGTTAGACAGTTATCACAAGCACCACTGAGACTATAGAACTGGGCGCTAACCACAGGTGTTTCTACAGTGAATGACATCAGCACATCATGTGATATAGACAAATGGGATGCGTACTGGGTGGGAAAGGCCTCATAATGGCATTCTGTCTGTCGCTGTCTGCCTTTCTCTTCCCCATGTCTCTGTGTGTGTATGTTTGACATATTATATTATGTTGGCGTTAGATATGTGTGAGTATTCCTATCCAATATGTGTGTGTGTGAAGTATTAATGGTGTACAATTTGGTGTGTGTGCACAGACAGCTGTGAATAACTGATATCTGTAGTCCACTGTGTTGTGAGACATGGGCTTCATTTCTTTAAGTATAGGAGCATGCCCAGTATGACCTTCTATTTTGAGTGTGTGCATCCATTCCAGGGAGGGTTGGACTCCAGTTCAGGGTTTTGTGTGCTACAGCTACACCTAGCAAACTTTCTCTGCAGGATATCTGTAGATAGGTTGCTAATATGGAGACACAATGGGCATAACATACTGAGGATACTGTAACTATTGCTGTCTGTGCTACTTGTGTGACATCTTTGGTTGTAGCATAGATTTTCTGACATATGTACTGTTTTACACTGTGATGTATCATGCCATCAACTGCTGACAGTTATCATTCTTCGCTCACAATTATTTACCAGTGAAATACAGGATAAAGGAAGCTGAGACCATTATTCTGAGACATATAGACTACACATTCTGGCACACTCCTGCCATTGTGGAGGAGCAGCTACAATAGACTGCTGGTTCTGTGTAAATGGACCAGCACCTTGTTAGTATGCTGGCTGGGGATCCCCTCCTTGTGCTTTTCTCAACTGCATGGAATGGCCATATCCTGCTGGGGCCATACCTCTCAGCTGTACAGATACACCCAGGTTATCCAGAGACATTACTCATGTATCTGGTCAGTTTACCTTCACATTGTGGTTTACAAGCAGTTTTGTGGCTATTCGTTCATGGGTTTGCAGTCAGGGAGTAGTATGGGTGGACATTAAAGTTTCAGACTTCACACACTCTATGACATCCATGCTTCTACACCCCCCCTCCCATTATTCTCTCCTCTTCCTAACATTATGTAAGCAATATCTCAGAGGTATCCCAATAGTTGGGCCTTTATCCCAGAAGTATTTATGACCTGTTCCACAGTCCTTGCAGTAGGACACGGAGAGGCATTATACTGGCATTTGTCAGCATGATCTTGCATTTGTTTTCTGTTTACTGTGTTAGATTGTTAGTTGGGACCCCCTGACATTCCATACATTGGCACTATGGGTGAGGCATGGGCCTTTGCCAGAGGACTGTAGGCCATTTGAGAGTGCTGCAGGCCATCTGTTACTGCATTTCACACCTGCAGACTTTAAACATTTAAAATGACTGTACTGGTATTTTGGTTACTCTGTAGGCTTCCATTTCATATTGTATTGTGACCTATCATGCAGACAGGAGACATATCAGTAGAGTACACATATTAGATCTTAATGACATAAATTTCAGTTTCAGACTTCATACCCTTCAAAACTAGAATGCAACTGCCAGACCTGTTGTAGTATGTCTGTGCAGGTCTGGTGGGGGGCTGTTCACCGTTGCAATCATTTGGGGACCTTAGCCCAGCCTTTCTTTATGGGTCTACACACCTGTGTCTGGCTGGGCTGGGTGGTGGGTATGTGGTGGGGGGCTGTTCACTATTGCCATCATTTGGGGACCTTAGCCCAGCCTTTCTTTATGGTCATCTACACCTGTCCTGCTGGGTGAGGCTGGTGGTGGGTATGTGACCCTCATTGACATCCTTTTTTAGGCAAGGCTCAAAGGACAAACCCATCACCATAAATAGCACAAGTAACAAAAAACTGAGGGTAATGCTACTCAGTGCCAGAAGTCTAAACCTCAAAATGCATGCACTCGAGGCACTCCTCAGTATGGAGAAAATCGATATATATGCAGTAACAGAAACCTGGTTTAAGGCTCCAGAGAGCACCCCAGCAGTACTAGGCTACAACTTGTACCATACATTTTGGACACAAAACCCAGACTGAAATACAAAAGGTTGGTTGTATCCATATTCATCAAGAATACCCACACCTCCAGGTTAGTGGCACAGCATGATGCTTCAGAGATCATCCACGTGCAATTAACAACAGGCAGAACTGCAATTTAAATTGTAGCTTGCTACAGATCACCCACCATGTCACAGGACCCCTGTTCCGCATTTCTGGAAACACTGGGAAACATAAAGGTCCTACCAAACACCCTGATATTGGGTGATTTCAATTACCCAAACATTAACTGGGAGAACTCAAGTACTAACTCCCTTGCCCAACATTTCCTAGAATTTATAAACTCAAACACCCTGGGTCAACTGGTCAACACCCCCACCAGAGGTGACAACATATTGGACCTGGTCATCACCAACATGGGCGACCAGTATTCCACACCGGAGGTCACCTCCTCACTGGTTAGATCTGACCATAAACTAATCACTGTGGAAATCCACACTCTGCCCCCCCCCCCCGGCCAAAAAAACCACAGTGAAAAACTTTTCAAAAGCAAACTTCACATTACTTAAGACCGAGGTGGAAAGTTTCAAATCCCCCATGCTAAAGGATAACGCTGCCCAAGCTGAAAAATCCTTTACTAATTCACTCTACGGGCACCTACAATAATGCATGGATTGTACTATCCCAAGCAAAACAAGACTCACTCCTCCAAGAAAAGGAAACCAGTCTGGTGGACCCTTGCCATAAACAAGCTATACAATAGAAGGAGGAAACTAGTACAGAAAAGAGTAAAATCCCAAGAGGGGAAGACATCCCTGATCAGTATCAGCAAGAAACTACGATCCCTCATAAAATCATCCAAGGCTAACTTCGAAAGAAAAATTGTCAAGGAATCCAAAGATAACCACAAGGCATTCTTTAGCTATATCAAGAATCTAAGTGGCAATTCCCAGATCTGCTCGGAGTTAGTGCAGAATGACTCAAAATACACTGAACCGACGATATCGCCAACATCCTGGCAGACAGGTTCATTGCAAACTTCACCCCCTCTCACCCCCAAAAGGGCCCATAACCAACAAGAAGAATGTAGTGCCCCTGAAATCACAGACACTCAGGATATAACAGCCCTCTCCAAAGACAAAAACACAGCATCAATGGGACTGGACAGTGTCCCAGGCTGCGTCCTACATGAGCTCAAAGATGAACTAACCACTCACCTAAACACACTGTTCAAACTCAGCCTCTCCACAGGCTATGTGCCCATAGAGTGGTGCACAGCAATGGTTATTCCACTCCACAAAGGTGGAGCCACAACAGATCCCAGGAACTATTGCCCTGTAAGTCTGACTAGCTTGGTCTGCAAGGCTATGGAGTGCATCATCATGGATCTCATTAATAGAGACATTGGGAACCTCCAAACACTGGACCCTACTCAGTTCGGCTTTGTTAAGGGCAGATCATACCTCCTAAACCTGGTGGACTTCTTTGAGACAGTTACTAAGGCTATAGACAAGGGAAAGGTGGTCCACACAGCCTACCTAGACCTCGCAAAGGCCTTTGACATCATTCCCCATTCTGGTATTATAGACACCAGCCTGAACATAAACCTCCATGTCATGAGATGGGTTGCCAACTGGCTCACGGACAGAACCCACATGGTAAGAGTTGCTAGGTCTGACTCTAAACTGGTTACAAGTGGCATTCCCCAGGGCTTAGTCCTAGGACCCCTCCTATTCGGCATATACTTCTCAGAGGTACAGGCAAGCACAGGAGGACTATGGCTAACCAAGTTTGCAGATGACTGCATACGGGGCTATAATTGACTCTCCAGCTGACACAGACATCCTCCAAAAGGGTCTCACTAAATCAGATACCTGGTGTCAAAATCATGGCCTCAAGCTAAATGCCAAATAGTGCATAGTCACCCCCTTTGGAAAAAACAAAGTACCCACAAATTACCACATAGGTTGTAGCCCCCTAAATACGGAAGATGAAATAAGGGATCTGGGGACCCAAGTAGATAATAATCTCTCCTTTGATAATCACATTGCCAAAGTGGTTAGAAAATCCTTCTATGTGGCCCACCTAATCACAAAAGGGTTTGCATCTAGATCAAAAGAGGTCATTGTGCCCCTCTATACATCACTCATCAGACCCATCATAGAGTACAACGCCCCATTTGGGATGTACCTTACAAGTCACTTGCAACAGCTGGAAAGACCACAGTAGTACCTCACCAAGAGGATCACTGGCCTCAAACAGATGCCCTATCCAGCTCGACTGAAGAAACTCCATCTGTACTTGGTTGCACACCGCCTACTCAGAGGTGATCTCTGCCTGACATACAAGGCCATGTCCAAACCAAAATGGATAGACATGCTCCACCTAAAGAAAACCATATCCCCTCGAGCCACACACTCTAGGGATCTAAACCTCATCACAACAATAAATAGGATGTGCTGGAGGGATATTTTCCTGTTCCAGAGACTTCCTATGCTCTGGAACAAGATTTCAATCTACATTAGGCAGAGCTCCTCACTAACACTCTTCAAGAGAAACCTTGACGAGTGGATGGGAAACAGGAAGTTTACCCTGGGGATCGCTTCAGTGGCTCTGCTGGACAGAGGCACAGGGAACTAATCTAAGGGGGTGGTGAAAGCCAATACATTCCGGCTAGGCTTATAAATACCTTTGGGCAAATAGCCTAGCACCTACGTATGAACCTATGAACCTATGTGTGTGACCTATTGACACCCACAGTTATTTGGGCCATGACGTACTGTGGTGGGGGTTGTCACCTTCTGTAGTGCTGCCTAGTTTGTTGACACCAGTATTTGTTATGAATTTCCTGCTGTCCCATATAGCTGTCTGCTGCTATCCCATTCAGCCACCCAATTCCCTTGCATGCTTGCATCCATATCATACATACAACTATGAAAACATGCTACTCCATTCAGTAATTGATAGGAAGGGTGACTTACCTTGTTGCTGGGCCAGTATTGAGGACGGTGCTGGAGGGCTGACTATGTCAGATGCACATAGTACACTCCCTATACATGTTAAAGCACAGGTGTTTAGCATCCCTTTTACTGTATGTGCGAGTTGGAGAGTGGTATCAGTCCCTGGGTCCCTACAGTGTCAGTGTGTGTGCTATGCATTGCCTCTTTGCTAAGGCCTGGGCATACTGGGCATGCTTCCATCTGCCTACAGGGGCAGGCTCAGGATGTTCCTCCTCCAAGTCCCTCTGTGTCTGTGCTGGCCTTGGCAATGGTGGGGGTCTGTGTGGCCCTGCCATATGCTGTTCCTGCTGCAGCTGTTTCCACAGGATCATATTGTGTATCATGGCATATACTATGAGTATTTGTGTACATGTAGCTGGAAAGTACTACAAGGATCCACCGGATATGTCAAGGCAGCGGAACCATGACTTGAGCATCCCAAACAAATGCTCTACAATGATCCTGGTTTGTGTATGTGCCTCATTATGGTGTTCTTGTTCAGGTGTGTGTGCATTTCTGATGGGTGTCATTAGCCACGGCTCCAGTGCATAGCCAGCATCCCCCACTAGATGGCCATATGGGATGTCCCCATTGGCAAACGCCTGATGCAGCTGTGAGCAATGCCAGATGTGGGAGTCGTGATAGCCTCCAGGGCTGCCAGCGCACACATTCATGATAATGCCCTGGGCATCACACATGACCTGGCAGTTGATGGAGGGGAAGCCCTTGTGGTTTATGTAGTCCCTACCTCGCTCACTGAGTGGTGCTCTGATGTGGATGTGCATGCAGTCTATAGCACTAACCACCTCAGGGTATTCTGCTGTACAGTGGAAGAGATGCATACTTCTGGTCAATGCCTCACGGGTGGTGGGAAATAAATGTGCTCATTGACATGTGGTGTCATGGCATCCCGGAACTGGTGGAGTACCCTGGATGCTGATGCCTCTGAGACCACCATGATATCCCCAGTTGGTCTTTGGAAGGTACCTGTGGTTAGTACTCTTAAGCCTAGACATACCTTGGTATCCACTGGGATGGGTTCCCCTCTATTAGTTCTGTGTGTGAGGCGTGGCTGGCACAGCTCAATGATTTGATGTAGAATGCCCCTGTTCACCCTATAGTAGTACTCCACTATCTCCAGCTCACGTAGGCCCTGGTAGATTACCCTGGGTCTGTACACTCTTCTCCTCCTTCTCACTGTGGGTCGGTTGTCAGCATTCTCCTCCTCACCACTCTCAGTCTCTAGCACATATTGATGGAGTAAAGTAGCAGCAGCCGCTAACATTTTTAGTTAGCTTTGCCAGTTAAAAATCCCCATCTGTGTAGAGTTTGTGGGAAAAAACAGTCTTAGGGTGTTTGCATAATTTATAGTGGTGTGCTGGGCTGCTGCATGTCTAAGTGGTTGATTATGATACATTCCACCTGCCAACTATGCTAGTTCTCCTGAACTGTCTTCCTACTGCTGTTTCCCCTACATCTAGTCAGAAAGGTGTTTGCATAGTTTATAGTAGTGTGCTGCTGCATGTGTATTTGGCTGATTCTGATACATTCCACCTGCCAGCTATGCTAGTTCTCCTTGATTGCCTTCCTACTATTGTTTCCCCTTCCCAGTTCATCCCTATTTATGCCCTGAGGCATGCAGCACATACCTAGTGCTGAAATATCAACAGTGCTGCCATTTGCTCTTTTTTTTGTTTGTTTAAATCCCGGTGTGTGGCCCGCACACCCGTTTAGGCTATGTACACAGTGCTCAGGCACATCTGACAAACCCCTTCCTTAGCTGTGCTTAGCTAAGGACAAACACGGGCCACAGAGCTCCAATGAGCTTACAGTAAGCATGACACACCCCCTTATGAAGTCATTCAGCTCTTACACTTGCACTGTTGTGTTGCTGCACCTATACGGTTAGGTACAAGCTAACACTTTGAAGAAATTTGTGATTCAGTATAACTCTCCTCATTTGCATACCCCAGTGTGTAGATTGTTAGTTACTGCAGTAAAACGGACTCTTTCCCTTTGACAATCAGTGCTCCCTGGTATTGTTTACATTCTGCATGCCAATGACAATAAACGCAAAATGCAGAATTAACTTAAAATCGTCTTTTCTCATTTTTTTTTATTTTCAACACAGTCTCATTTGTGCGTCACTGTCCTAAGCTTAAACGGCCGAGATCGGCCAAAAAAAAAGTTTAATTTAAAAAAAAAACTGTTTTTAATGCCAATGGCCTTATATTTGGCCATTGGTATGTGTATTACACATAATACATGCTTTTACATGAGCTGCCATGCCTCCATTTTGTCAGATGCAGAAATGTATTCGGTTACTAGCTGAATACATTTCTGCACTGACACTGTTCTAGCACGGAGATCTAACAGCTTGCTGGATTGCAAAATCACCTCATTTGCATGTTTTTCACCAGGAAATGAGGTGATTTGCATATTTGCTGGTTTTCTGTGCTAGAACAGTGTAGGGCCACTCGTGCACGTGAAAACGGCATTTTCCTGGATTGCTCGGCGGCCATTTTCCATGCAGGAACTCTTACACTGTTCTTGCATGGAAAATCGGCCTTCGTGAATCCCGGGGATAATCATACACCCCTTTTCCTTTATTCTTCCATTTTACATATTTTACTGTTAAGTCTTTCTTGCTCAGTTCCTATATTGTCTTTTCTTTATTGGTAACTTTCCATTGTAATTACTACCAGCTTTATCACTTTTGTTTTCTTTTTTTTATTTTCTGTATGGACATTGGAATATGACAGAGTACTCCAGGTATAGTATTATCAGATCCAACTTCCTTCTGTTATAGGAAGATCACAGCAGATTCTTAATCTCTTGAAATAACTATTCATTATCCATATATCTTAATTTCTCCAAATGTTTTAGGTTTCAAATACCATGATGTGAATGGACCCCATTCCAAAGTCAGAATATGACTAGCACTCATGAAATTAGTATCGCTTCATTCCTTGATATTATCTCATCTCAGTATTTACAATGAACCAATAATTGTTTCCTTCTGCAATTCATATCAGGTTACATGTATTGATAGCATATTTAAGTATGACTAAGTTCATTTTTATTAGCCCTGTTGTTCTTACTATTGTTGGAATTGTCTGGGTATCTTTATTCCTATTCCACCTTGCTCTTGTTTCTGCTTGCAAATTCTGGTATTTTATGACCTTGCATCTCTTCATATATAAGATACTAATACAATCACTGGGTTTAGCAATTTCAAAGACTGATGTTGCTTTTTTTCCTGTTAACATTTGTGCATTTCCATTTCCAAATGCTTTGTACAATTTAACTTTGGGTATTTATGATGCCAAGATCATTTTGCTCATTATGCCAGAGTTATTTTGGGTTTAAACTATTCTGCTCCATGTTGTCTGTGGTGTGGAATAGTACAGGGTTCAATGTTGAACCTTTTACTTTTCACAGTATTAGTGTTTTCATTAGGAGATCTTATTCGAGTAAGAGGTGCATAGCATTGCTGTACTAATGACACCCATCTCTACCTCTCCTTCCCTCCAGATAAAAGATCTGCGTATTTTCTTCCTGACAATTTGGATGTTATTCACCAATCCCTAATCATTAAGCTATCAAAACTCAACACTTCATGCTGCTTATAGAGATTCATGTGCTTTGACTCTTTCAGCTTTCATCTCTCCTGGTGACAACAGGTTTCAGTTTCTACGTAATGTGTAAAACCTAAATATAGTCATGGAGAACAGGCTGGCATATATGGACAAGGTGTCCTCCACAGTTAAATCATCTTGTTTCCATCTCAAGAGAATTTTATAATAGTTGTTCAGGTTCTGATCTTATCTCACCTTAATTACTATAATGTCCTTTACATGGGACTTCCTGACAGTGAGACTGACTGTTTACTGATAGGGGAACCCTCTGTGGATAAGACACATACTGATATGCTCCATTACTAACATATTATGACTGCGCTGTGGAACTTGCTCTTGGTCCCACTTTTGTCATTAAACCCTCTTTAAAAGTTTGGTGTTGGTGTACTTTTCCATATAGAATTTGGGTCCTGCTTATCTGAGTGGGCTTATAGTATTATACTGCCCTCCTAGGGCATCATGCTCTGTCTTCCAGGAGTTCATAGTGGTTCCACAGTTGTCTTTGGAAAGTTGGAAATATTAGATTTTCACTAATTTTATTACTAAGCATGCCATCTGTGGTGCCTTCTACAATGATAGCTACCATACCTCTCAACCCCTTAGCATTACAATCTGGAAAAAAACTAAAATAATTGAGGACAAAGGCCCAAAAATAGGTACAACTTTTAAAAAATGCAGTTATAAACTTAGAAAGTTGCTAGAATAACAGGATTTGTATTAACATGCATTTTCTGAAAAATATGAAGTTTGAAACACAAATGTGTATCACTGTTTGCTGACATCAATCCTCAGCAATTTGCCAGAAAACCAACCAAAATATGAGGCAAAAATCTGGACATTCTGCAAAAATCTGGACAGTTGAGAAGTATGATAGCTACAGCTGAGCATTCCATCTGTGGAACCTACTACAATGATAGCTACAGGTGAGCATCCCATCTGTGGAACCTACTGCAATGATAGCTACAGGTGAGCATTCCATCTGTGGAACCTACTACAATGATAGCTACAGGTGAGCATTCCATCTGTGGAACTCACTGCAATGATAGCTACAGGTGAGCATTCCATCTGTGGAACCTACTGCAATGATAGCTACAGGTGAGCATCCCATCTATGAAGCCTACTACAATGATAACTACAGGTGAGCACCCCATTTGTGGAGCCTACTACAATGATAGCTACAGGTGAGCACCCCACTTGTGGAACCTACTTCAATGATAGCTACAGGTGAGCATTCCAGCTGTGGAACTCACTACAATGATAGCTACATGTGAGCAACCCATTTGTGGAGCTTACTACAATGGATAGCTACAGGTAAGCATCCCATCTGTGGACCCTACTACAATGATAGCTACAGCTAAGCATCCCATCTGTGGAGCCTACTAGAATGATATCTACAGGTGAGCATTCCATCTGTGGAACCTACAACAATGATATCTACAGGTGAACACCTCATTTGTGGAGCCTACTACAATGATAGCTACAGGTGAGCATCCCATCTGTGGAACCTACTACAATGATAGCTACAGGTGAGCATCCCATCTGTGGAACCTACTACAATGATAGCGACAGGTGAGCATCCCATCTGTGAAACCTACAACATTGATATCAACAGGTGAGCATCCCATCTGTGGAGATTACTACAATGATAGGTACAGGTGAGCATTGCTATACAGTTGACACATCTCCTTCCCTCCAGATAAAAGATCTGCGTATTTTCTTCCTGACAGTTTGGATGTTATTCACCAATCCCTAATCATTAAGCTATCAAAACTCAAGCTGCTTATAGAGATTCATGTGCTTTGACTCTTTCAGCTTTCGTCTCTCCTGGTGACAACAGGTTTCAGTTTCTACGTAATGTGTAAAACCTAAATATAGTCATGGAGAACAGGCTGGCATATATGGACAAGGTGTTCTCCACAGTTAAATCATCTTGTTTCCATCTCAAGAGAATTTTATAATAGTTGTTCAGGTTCTGATCTTATTTCACATTAATTACTATAATGTCCTTTACATGGGACTTCCTGACAGTGAGACTGACTGTTTACTGATAGGGAAACCCTCTGTGGATAAGACACATACTGATATGCTCCATTACGAACGTATTATGACTGTGTTGTGAAACTTGCTCTGGGTCTCACTTTTGTCATTAAACCCTCTTTAAAAGTTTGGTGTTGGTGTACTTTTCCATATAGAATTTGTGTCCTGCTTACCTTAATGGACTTATAGTATTATACTGCCCTCCTAGGACATCATGCTCTGTCTTCCAGGAGCTGATAGTGGTTCCGCAGTTGTCTTTGGAAAGTTGGAAATATTAGGTTTTCACTATTTTGATTACTAAGCATACCATCTGTGGTGCCTTCTGCAGATATAGCTACCATACCTCTCAACCTCCTAGCACTAAAAATCTGGACAAAACCTAAAAAATGGGGGACAAAGGCCCAAAAATAGGTACAACTTTTAAAAATTGCAGCTATAAATGTAGATAGTTGCTAGAATAACAGGGTTTGTATTAACATGCATTTTCTGAAAGATATGAAGTTTGAAACTCAAATGTATATCACTGTTTGCTGACATCAATCCTCAGCAATTTGCCAGAAAACCAACATTTTATGAAGAACAGACCAAAATCATGAGGCAAAAATCTGGACATTCTGCAAAAATCTGGACAGATGAGAAGTATGATAGCTACAGGTAAGCATCCCATCTGTGGAACCTACTACAATGATAGCTACATACAGGTGAGCATCCCATCTGTGGAACTTACTACAATGATAGCTACAGGTGAACATTCCAGCTGTAGAACTCACTACAATGATAGCAACAGGTGAGCACCCCATTTGTGGTGCTTACTACAATGATTGTTACAGGTGAACATCCCATCTGTGGAACCTGCTACAATGATAGCTACAGGTGAGCATCCCATCTGTGGAGCCTAGTAGAAAGATATCTACCAGTGAGCATCCCATCTGTGGAACTCACTACAATGATATCTACAGGTGAGCATCCCATTTGTGGAGCCTACTACAGTGATATCTACAGGTGAGTATCCCATCTGTGAAGCCTACTACAATGATACCTACAGGTGAGCATCCCATCTCTGGAACCTACTACAATGATATCTACAGGTGAACATCCCATCTCTGGAACTCACTACAATAATATCTACAGGTGGGCATCCTATTTGTGGAGCCTACTACAATGATAGCTACAGGTGAGCATCCCATCTCTGGAACCTACTACAATGATATCTACAGGTGAACATCCCATCTCTGGAACTCACTACAATGATAGCTGTAGGTGAGCATCCCATCTGTGAAGCCTACTACATTGATATCTACAGGTAAGCATCCCATCTGTGGAGCCTACTGCAATGATAGCTACAGGTGAGCACCCATTTGTGGAGCCTACAACAATGATAGCAACAGGTGAGCATCCCATCTGTGGAACCTACTACAATGATATCTACAGGTGAACATCCCATCTCTGGAACTCACTACAATGATAGCTATAGGTGAGCATCCCATCTGTGAAGCCTACTACATTGATATCTACAGGTAAGCATCCCATCTGTGGAGCCTACTGCAATGATAGCTACAGGTGAGCACCCATTTGTGGAGCCTACAACAATGATAGCAACAGGTGAGCATCCCATCTGTGGAATCTACTACAATGATAGCTACAGGTGAGCATCCCATCTGTGGAACCTACTGCAATGATAGCTATAGGTGAGCATCCCATATGTGAAGCCTACTACAATGATAGCTACAGGTGAGCATCCCATCAGTGGAGCCTACTAGAATGATAGCTGTAGGAAAGTTCTACTTTGGTCTGCTTCTACAGGTCTCTTACTTCATTCAGTAATAATATAGCAGCCAAGTCTGGTGACCTCTTTTAATGATCCTGGAAATTATATCTTTTGACAGAAGCACTCTTAATTCTTTCAGTAATAATATAGCAGAGAAGTCTGGTGACCTCTTTTAATGATCCTGGAAAATTATAATCTTTTGACGCACATATTTTAAATCATAATTTTTGTGTGTGTGTGTGTGTGTGTGTGTGTGTGTGTGTGTGTGTGTGTGTGTGTGTGTTTGTGTGTGTGCTTGTTTTTCCTTTTATTAACATATAGTTTACACTTATTGAGATTTATTGGTTTATTGTTTATTCATTTTCTGATTTGTGTTTCTGTTTAGTTGTTAGTGGTACTTCGGTTATAACACATCTTAACTTAATTAACATTTTCAGCAAAGACCCAAACAGAAAAGTTTGAGTAAATGACATTTACAATTTTACTACCTATGATAAACAAGCAGTATATTTACAATAGTGAAATGTGTAGCATTCAGAAGCAACAAGAAGCTAGAAGTATATTTCAGTGAAATTCAAAAGATTTTACATCTCACTTTTTATAGTGTGCAAAGAATATTGTATCACAGACACATGTATGCATGACAGTCAGATAGCTGGGCTATCCATCATGACAGGAAAGGGGGTTAGAGAAATTTGTTAAATACATACAAATGAAATATGGGTTTTGAACTAAGTGAGAAAGGAAACAAATGGGCTATTGTGGAAAGAAAGATAACTTTTTTCCTAGGAGTTATAGTTATTATTGAGGATGATTTCTGCATATAGTGCAGATAAGGGCTAATTATTGATGGTGAATTAGGTGGAAAATGAGAAAAAATATATATGGCAGATGAATGTATATACTTAACCAGAGGGAGAAAATTCTTGAATGTGATGCAGTTACCAGGGAGGAGAGCAAGATTTTAATACTGAAATAACATATTGTCTATATGATTGGTACATACTCCTTCACTCCAACCCTTCCTTAACATTTAAGTGCAACATCCAAGGAAGTGGAAATAAAGAGTTATTTAAAATGTTCTTGATTATATTATCACTATAATAATTTTATACAGAACATTAATAATACTTATATAAGCGAACATAATAATATGCTTTGGTGTATCAGATAATACCAAACCTCCTTGATTCTGAGGGGTGTATGCAACGTCTCATGATATTTTGGGTGTTCCACCCTTCCAAAAACATATGTATTGTTTGCTTTATTTTATTATAAAACTTTTATTTATTAGGGTGACAATAAATTCTGCAATAAACAAAGAACTAATGGCACCACTATCATTTTAACAATATTAACTGTTCCCAAAATGGAAAGAAAATTAATTTAATCCATTTAACTTATTTCCAATCTTATGTAAACTATAATCGTGTGTTGCAATAACAGTATTATTGAAAGAGTTACTGTATGTGATTTCTAAATATTTAACTTTATTTCTGTATGGAATATATATTCTTTCCTTAAAGTCTATTCTTTAAATTTTATCTTGCAAAAACATTCTGACTTATCATAATTAATAATATAATAAACCATACTTTTAACATTCCCTAATAAATGTTATATTTGCTGATATCTATAGCAACATTGCCTGATATTAAAACTGTGTCATCTACATAAGCAACTAAAGATAAAAAAATCTTATTAAAATCAAATGGAGTCAAGTGAAAGTATAATTTACACAATACTGGATTTATTGCAATTGCAAATAGGGTCTCACAAAGGACAAGTGTGTCTGATCCCAGTTTTAACATTTAATACCTTATCAATCTACTATTTATGCTTATTTTAGCTTCTTTAGTATACCTTTTGAATATTGCTTGTTATACCATGTGGAAAACTGTAATACTTAGGAACTTTGAAAATATATGCACTATTTATGCAATCAAATGCTTTAGCAGTGCCCAGTTTGATTATATCTATCTTTCTAATGCTATTGTTACTGCCTTATGCATAATGAATCACAGCTTGTAAATATTTATTTGTAGATTGCATTAAGCTATTATTACAAAAAACAAATTGAGCAGGCACAAGAAACGTATCCAAATTACTCATTGCTTTTTTATTTATGGCATGTGCTATTATGTGATCCATCAATACACAACCTTTTTTTCCCATTTTTGCACATGGGGTTGTTTCCATTTATATTTTTCATCTAAAAACTTACATAAACTTTTATTTTGAAATTAGCTTCTTGCAATAGAATCAGATTCTGAAGATGATGTTCAATAATTTTCATTACCTTCCTTAACTCACTCCATTAATAGTAACACTCAGGACATTCAAAATCATACATAAAAATATTTAGCATACCTTTGTCCAGTGGCAACAATCCAAAACATCTTTATTGGTAGCCATCACCACACCCATGAAAAGTAGGAAGTAAAAAGAGGAAAACGAATAAAAAAATCCAAAATATGTGCAAAAGTCCAAATGTCCAAGTAAAAAAAAACACATTATAAATCAATGAAGGAGACACCTGGGATCCAAAGGAGAAATGGAATTCATAAAATTCCCAATACTTCAAGTTCATGTCTGGCCTCTTGTTAAGAAGCAAAAACTTTCAGAACTGATTCCAAACCACATGAAGCTTGGCAGGATAGATAAAGGTTGAGTTAATATTTTTGCTGCTACAGATCTTAAATTTGCAAAGGTTTTCCTTTGCTTTGAAAATGTGATATGGAAGGTTGGTGAATATAGAAATCTTGGCTCTATCAAAATGTATTACCTTTTAGCATATAAATGCATCACAAATTCTTTCTTTACCCATTGATTTACTAAATTTCACCTCCATGAATCTGCACTGAATAGCCCGTGATAAACTATGCAAATTTACATATGTTCAGTGGAATCTATCCAATTCTATTTTTTTCAACTTTTTTTCTCATAGTTCTCCAACATTGCTCTGAAACTTTCATACATTACCCTATATAAACCCTTCTTCTTATCCCAATCATTAGGTGCACCTAATATCCTTAAGTTATTCCTTCTAGTTATGGTCTCAGGATGTAACAGGTTATCTTGTAAGGCCTTTTGCAGTGTGTTTACAATTTCACAACCTGCTCTCATAAGTTCTTATGCTCAAAATTCAAGGCTTCATATTTCTCTTTCATTTCTTTCAATTTGTCTGCTTGTAATTTCTGCTGTTGCACCATCTTATTTACAGTACTTCACAAATATGCTATATTAGTGATTGGAACTTCTATTCCTTATAGTTTATATCAATTATTGGCTGAAATTTATTGTCAGAGTAGCTGCCAACTAGTTATCAATAGTTTTCATTCTGACAAACATTCCTTAGCACAGTTCCAACAACTTCATCTGTCATAGTTAAATCTCCATCTAACTGCTTGCAACCTGGTCATATATGCTGAGACTCACTAAAGTTTGCTTCTGTCATGTTTCCATTTATTACTCCTGAATCCAAATTTGTACAAACCTCCTCTTTTTGAATGTTCATCTTATTTTTTTTGAAAAAAATGTGTATTTTATTTGTATTGCTTGACATTGTACATATAAATCGTACAGTCCACATGCATGGTGCACTCTGTGTTTTGTATCTCTGATTGGCTGTCCATGTAGTTGTTAACTTGTCCCTTTATTTATTTTATTTGCAGTTTGTTGCCAGGATGGTCCATTTGTGCGATTAGGAGCCCATTTTCATTGGAGTCCTGGGGAGAAAAGCTCCAGTAAATGAAACAAAACAATTAGAAAGCAATTATAAGAATAGATAATGTAGTAATACCTAAAATGGGAAAAATACAAAAACATGCATTCATTAAGAAGAAAATAAAGTGATTAAACAATTTCATTTAGGTACAAAGTCTGTTGGTTGCAATAGGTGCTTATTACAGTGTTATGCAATTATATTTATATACAAGTGTATGGATACAATAGATGCTTATTGGAGTAAAGCAATACTAGTAGGATGTTTGGATGCTTATTATAGTGTTATACAATTATGTTTATATACAGGTGTATGAGTACAATAGATGCTTATTGGAGTTAAGTAATAATAGTAGGATGTTTGGAGGTCTGCTGAATGTAGGGGAGTAGTTTGAGTTGGGAATTTTATGCAGGATGGGTGCAGGAGCATTCCCATTTGGAAGTTAGATGGGAGTGGAGTAAGGTTTTGAAGACAGAGAGGTTGCTAGTTGTGTGGATTAGTGGAGGAAGAGAATTCCACAGGTGAGCTATGGAGAAGGACAGAAGATTTTTTCCTGGGGTATTGGTGGGTTTGTGTAGCTCAATGAGATTTTGGGAGTTAGATCTTAGGGATCTATTGAGCTGGTGCATCTTAAAGGTGGAGGCCAGTGAGGGGCAGAGATAGGGGTTAAATATGAGTTTATGGGCTTAAGTGAGTTGAATATAAGTGAGGTAGTTAGGTAGTTCTAGCCAGTTGAGTTTGTGAAGGGCAGTACAGTGATGTGTTAGGGATCTGTGGCCTGTTGCAAATTTTGAAATTTTATAGTAACAGGAGGATAGTTTAGCTTTTAGGGAGGATTGTAGGTTGGGGAGGAGTGGGGCTCCGTAAAGGAGGGATGGGATAAGGTATGTTGTAGCGAGTGTTAGTTTGGTGGGGGGGGGTACCGATTGTGGCGATAGAGCATGCCAAGTTTCCTGTGCGTTTTCTTGATGTTTGCTTGTAAGTGAGTGTCAAACTTGAGTTGGTCATACGCAGTTTAACACAAGACCAGAGTAAACATTTACAACATATTTTATTTTGTTTTCTCTTTCAGCTTGTATCTACAATTGTTCATTTTTTAATCAATATTTAATTAACATTATAACAGCACAAATTCTCCACTCTTTTTTGTTTTCCTTTCTCTTATCAAATTTTGAAAGTATACACTACACGTCTGTTCCTGTTTGCATTTTCATCTTGTTATGGTCTTCAGTGTCTTGCTTTTCCATTATTTATTTGATATTCAGTTGTGTTCTGGATTGGTTAACTATAGTGGAAAATGTCTCGGTTTCTCCCATTTCTCCTGTGTGTGAATTAATCTCTGTCACACCGATTTTATTGTGTCTTTACTTGGTCCAAAAGCTTTCACGTTTTGCCCGTTTTGTTCTTTCCATGCTGCTTTTCTCATCTTTTTTCATATTCCTCTACTTCCTCCATGATCCTTTCTATCTCCATCATGCTTGCAGACTCCTCCTGTTTCCATTTTTTTGTTTTTGCTTTTTTAGCTACTGACAACACTGGCATGAGTTATACATCCAAGGTACTGTTTAGGCCGGGGTCCCAGTTCAAAATGAAGAGTATTCTGAAATCCCTAAGTTCTTTCTTTAATGTTGTGCTTATTACTCTATGGAGGTCCTGTTTAAAGACTTCTAATGCTGGGCATTCCCGAAATATATGTAACCAAGTATGATTGCAAGCTAGGTTCATGTGTAACCATGATGGTGTATAGAAATACTTGTGTAGACATTTCCATCCCAATATGTGAAATTTCCTTGCTAACATTGCCTGCCTTAAGGCTAGCACATTGTCTCTCCATTGTTTGTCTGTACTTTGTATATTCAATTGTCTGCTTCAACTATCTCTCAGTTCCTTCACACATTTACTTCTGTATTGGTAAAACAAATGATATGCCCTACCCAATATCCTCTTGTTTCTTGCATACCCTTCTGTTGCTTCATGATTGATATAGGCTTAGATGATGCTGAGACAGCTGGGTCTTTATTTTCCTTGGGTATTACTACTATAATTGCTGTTTTCCAAGTGGATGGGGTAGGTGCACCTCTCATTATGTTATTAAACAATTTATGCCAATATGTTACTACTTCCCAGCTCACAATCTTCTATACTTCAGTTGGGATATTATGTCCCCTTGGTGATTTACCAGTGGCTTGTTTTTTATTACCTCTATTATTTACTTTCTCACTATTTCTTTCAAACATTACTCTCTTTCCCCTTCTTGTAACCCTTCTAGATGAAGTTTATCTAGCCACCTTTCAACCTCATTATCTACTTCTGATTTCCAGCTCTCCCTTCTGTATAATTCCTCAAAATTCCCTGCTACTCTATATCACCAACATGCTCCCTGGAGCAGAATACACTCGGATTTTTAAAAAGGCAGAAAAAACATGCCATCGCCATGGCTCTTAATGCTTTCAGCACACATACAATAATTTCCCTAGACATGAAGATTGTATATATAATGCACCTCTATGGACTTCAGAGCATCTGAACAAAAAAGTAAAATGCAGAAACTGTTGAGAAGACAAGCTCATGGACTCCTATGCATCTAATTACAAAAGAAAAGGAAGACTCTGCACAGAAGGCACAAGTGGAACCTACTCAATATGTAAAAAAAAAAAAAAAAAGAAACTTCACTGCACTGTACAAGCTTACAGACTTGGCGAATGGGCAATACACATTCTAGAAACTCCAGACTACCAGGAGTCAGTGGAAGAGCACTAAAGTCCATTCATGCCATGGCATTATTTAAAAAGAAAAGTAATTTCTTTGTTAACTAATGTCATTGTATAATAACAATAACCCACTCCTGGATGTGGGTATCATAGGATTAACCCACAGTTGGCTTTGTTTGATCACTTGGGTTTTACTTTCATTATCAATCCACACCATCTGTGGGTAAATTATCTGATGCCCACACCCACTTATGGATTCTTGCTAAGCTGAATTCTATTTTAATCTATTTTTATTCATTTAGATAAAATTCTCAGTTGTGAGAGCACCCATGTACTGTACATATACATCTGACACTGCTGTGCAAATCACAAGTATGAATTAAACGCTGCTTTCTGTTATTACAGATTTTCTCCTTTCAATCACATCAGTACAAACACTGCAACATGTATACCTAATTAACCTTTGTTTTTTTAAGTGTTTCCAGTTTTCACAACTTTTTACAGTTGTTTTGTCAGGATTACTCCAAATACTGTTTAGCTGTGTAATCTTTTCTCTGGCAACATGCTATAGAAGGAGCACAGCAGGCAACTTTCTGTGTTTAATTATATTCAAAAAGGAGATCAGAGGCTGAGTAAAATGTTTAATTGATTCCACAAAAAGAAAATTGGCGCCTCAAGAACTTTTAACCACAACATAGAGTTTGGCACAGACACTAATTATTGCAGCTCCTTGTACATCAGTCAGCATACAGCAAGCATTTTCACTGAATACTTCTAATAAAGAATGTAAACAGTGCGTAACCATGTCCAACACTGCACCTGCAAAAAGGAAATAACCAGGGAGCTGTAATGCAAGTTAGTTCAGGTGAATGGGACTGCAATGTCACATGCAATAACAGGTCAGCTACAAAAATCTATCCTCCTTAAACTGCTTTCCTATGTCACTAGCAAGCTTGTGGAAAGTCACCCTGAACTTCTGTTGTGGTTCCCTCCACTCCTTACTGTCATTCTGCCAGGTGTCCCAATGTATCACATCCAGTGCTGGGACTACCTGCATTCCAGTTAACCAAAGAATTTATGCCAGGGCCAATGAGGAACCTAAGGGCATACAGGGGGGGGGGGGGTCTTCTGTCTTTCTAGTTGGGAGAGTTTATATATTACCTACCCACTTTTCCTGTCCATCTCTCCCTCCCCTGCCCTTACCAATACATGCCAGAGGGCAACTCCACTTGTTGGACCACCTCTCCCCTTAGGGAGCATCATCAATAAATGCCCTCCCCCCAAGGTAGGCATGCCCATCCCTTCCTGCTACTCTGTCAGTCAACCCAGCTGCTAAGTGAAACCGGATTGTTTGGACTAGTGTCAGAGCTTTACCCTTCTATACCCCCAGAGCAGTACACAACATTTTGTTGTAATTTAATCATTATAATCATTTATCCTTAACCCCTGTTTCCTATTTTCTACATGGAGTCAGGGTGTTACATCAACTGTCACTACCTCTATCGCGATTCAATACCACTCTCCTAACTTCTTTGACAGCCATGTCTGACTGTCACAGGCCTTCTCTCATGCAATGCATCCATCTCTTTACTGGCTGTCGTCATTGTCTCTTGCCTTCCTCCTGTCTGTCCCAAATCTTCTTCATCATGGCTCACAGCTGCTCTTGGTTTGGCTACTTCACCTGAGAGTTACTGAGAATCTACTGCATCTAAAGCCATTCACTGTGAAAAGAACAAAAATAAGTATCATTTTGCACTTCTGATTATTTTTGCTGTATTTCATAAGAATCCTGTATTAATTGCCACTTATCTCACACTTTAGTAGAGTTTCAAAGCTGAACTGTTTTCACTGCTGCTGTAGTACTTAATTACATTGTGTCTGCTGGTTTTACAGGACAGTAGTATCTAGATTTTGTGGTTTCCCTGCACTTGAGCTATAAAGCCAGCATTTTTACATTAAGACCGTTTTCTGACTGCGCTCTTGTGGCAGAACTGTGCTGTAGCAAACCTATCTGAGTTGGGGACTGCTGGCTGAAAGCTTATTGTGTGTTTTCCTGATTGATATGTAGGCATTGCTGTTGTAAAATATGTTTTACTGGTTCTATATAAGCCTAGTTGTGTGGGTTTGTGCTCAATTCCTTAGAGCTGCTCTTGGTTTGGCTACTTCAACTGAGAGTTACAGAGAATCTGCTGCATCTAAAGAAAACTGGATTACCTTTGGCTTTCCTACATGTGACCAAACAATCTATTCTCATTGACATTCTCTGCAATTGTACTTCTGCACTGATGTCCTCATTTCTGTATCTGTTCCACAGTGTTCATCCAGCCACCCATCCCAGGTACTTCCTCTCCATCTCCTCTAGCTTCTTCAATTGTTTTGCCTTCACTGCCCAGGTTTCTGTACATACAGTAGCACTGGTCGCACCACTGTTTTGTCCACCTTACTTTTAAGCTTCTTTGGCATTCATCTGTCACATACTGTGCCTGTTGGCTGCAGCCCTTGTGATTCTAGCTTTGACCTTCTCATTCAGACTTCCATTTTGTTCAACCATCCCCTTCTTGGTACTTGAAGCTGTTAACCTGTTCCCCAATTTTGCCTTTGTATCACAGTAGTAAACTTTTTCTGATTTCCCCATTTGCTGCCATTACAACTGTCTTATCTGTACTCAGTTTCATTCAGTATGCCTTCAGCTTTGCATTCCATTCTCATGTCATTGGCTGAAATTCTTGTTCAGAGCCTGCCTGCAATGCCATATCATTTGCATATAGCAACTTTGTTGATCTGTTCTCCTCGACCTGTTTGATAATGCAGTCCATCACAAGTACGAACAGCAGTGGGCTCAAAGCTGAACCCTGATACGCACTCACTCTTTCTGGAAACCCCTCTCTGAGTCTGAACATTGTTCATACTTGTGTCACTGGGTTGCTGTTCATAACATGCACTAAGTCTACCAATGTTTCTGGGACTTTCAACTATGACAGGACTGTCCAAATCACCTTTTTTGGGACATTCATATACTTTCTCCAAGTCTAGGAATGCCTAGTTGGACTCTTTCCTCAACTATCTCTGTCTCACACCAAACATTGGGTTGGTTGTGCTACATCTTTTCTGAATCTGAACTGCTTATCTTCCATCATACTTTCTACAAATCTGTGTATTCATTTATCAATTACCCTGTTCAGAACTTTCATGCAGTGTGACAGGAGATGATACCTCTATATTGACCTTAGTTGTGACTGTTCCCTTTTTCTTGTACATTGTCATTAGTATGCTTATTCTCCAGTCATCTTTGATATGCCTTTCTCTCCATACAGCTATGGTTACCCTCAGGAGCTGTTCCTCCCATAACTCACCCAACGTCTTGATTATATCACTGTGAACTCATCTGATCCTGTTGCTTTCTCTGATTCATTTTCTTTAGTGTTGTTCTTACTTCTTCTAGGGTGGGCTCTTCTTCTTCTTTCGTCTAGGCTGTGCCTGGGGAAGTACAGTTTCTGTGGGGTTTTCTTTGTTCAGATGGTGCAGGAAGTATTCCTTCCCTGTACCTCTGATGTCCTGTGGACTGGTGAGCAGGTTGTTTCTGGGATTTCTTATAAATGGTGTCTGATGATTACCTTCTTTAACTTTCTGTCTGCCTTGCAACCTGATATAGTTTCTTTATGCCATCTACTGAGTCACTTTCTAGAAGATGGTAGAGTGCCTCTGATGCTTTGTTCTTCCCTATTGCAACTACTTGCTTTGCCTCTTGTTAGCCAGCTGATATTCCTTCTTAGCCTGGTCCATCTTTTCTTTCTCTTACTTTTTCCTGCACTCCTTTCTTTTGATGACTTCCTGGACTTTTGCATTCCATCTCCAGCTCTCCTTATGTACCTTTTTTCCATACCTAGCTTGGCCACATATTTTTTTTCTATTTATTACACACACTGTTTTGAGACACTGCCATTTTTTAATGCCACTTATTTCCTCTTCTTCCTAAGGTGCTAGAGCCCTGCGTATTTTCTTGAAGTTTTGTGCTTTGTCTCCAGCCAACTTCCTGGTCAATAGCTTAGTCTCTGTTGACCTAAGAGCCTTCACTAACCACTGCTTGCAGCTAATTGTGACAACCAGGCTGACATTTTCACTGGAAATGGCTTTGTAATCATTGGTTTTACCCCACTGCCCTTTTCTTACTAGGATGAAGTCTATTTCAGTTGTACGTTGGTCACTTTTGTATGTGATCTTGTGATTGTTTCTCTTTTTGTAATTTAATCACTTAGTCAAATCAAACGTTTTATGACATCACGAACACTAGAACACCAGATCTGTCTGCCACAAACTGCTTCTTTTATTTCTTGCAAATCCATATTTATTACTTCTGTGAGGTTATATTATGGAACAATGAATGTCGGAAAGTCAAACATTCAAAAATCCAAAAATTAATATGCAAAACAAAGAGGTGCAAAAAGGTAAACTGCTAGTGTTTTTTTTTTTTTTTTTTTTTGCATAGGGTCAACTCCCCTGCATCCCTGATGTGGAAAGCAAGTCCCCCACACCTTACAAACTTTTATATATCAACTCTGCAGTAACACCAACTTGAAGAAGGGAGAACCCCCCAAAATACATGAATTGTGACTGGCACTCTATTCCTCTGCATCTTGTGGTTTCAAGAATTGACAACTGACCACCTGAAGAAGTACCCTTTAGTACTGCTGTTTATCCATCTTAGCATCTGAAACCAATGTCTTCTTTTTTGTTATCAGTCTTTCCCAGCATCAATGACTTCTCTAGTGAATCCTGTCTTCACGTTATGTGGCCAAAGTACTTGCGTTTTAGTTTTGCTATTAAGCCTTCCAGTGAACAGTCTTGATTCATTTCCTTAAGTACTGATGGATTTGATCATACTGCAGACAATAGAATTATCAAATGCTTTTTGCTACTCTTCAATTCAAAAACATTAATTTTCAAGCACATAGCCTTACTTACGGCCCAGCGCTCACAGCTATATGTCATTACTAGGAAAGCCATTGCTTTAACTAAATAGTCCTTTGTGGACAATGTGAGTTTATGCTCTTTAAAGACTATTATCCAGAATTGTCAAAGCTTTCCTCCCAAAAATCAGACATCTTTTTAATTTTATGGTTGTACTATCTAAAAGAGACATTCGAGCCCAGGAAAGTAAAATCTAGCACTCCATCCACTTCCACCCCATCTTTTTGCAAATAATTGATAGGGCTAGATAACACAATTTTAGTTATTTTTATGATTAGCAACAAATTAGTAACAAACCTACTTTTTGCACATTATATTTTCAGCTTCATCAACAGGCTGTTTAATTTTTCCTCACATTCAGCCATCAATGTGGCCAATCAACCTTTATGTCATTCTGTTTTTCTAAATGTTTCATTGGGGAGCACATCTGAATAAAAAGCGCTAAAGGTTTACTGATGCATTTTTGTCATGCCATCACTGTATCATTAACAAAAGACATTGGATATTACTTTTAGGAATCTAGGGTTCTTGTAAATATGCATAAAGAAACTTTTGTTTTTTTCCCATGTAAACTATCATTGAGATTCAGAAATAGTGCAGTTGTGACCATGGCCAGCTCTCCTCTGTTTACTCTTTGTGTATGATGAGCCCTGATGCTCATTAATTATGAATGGATGTATTCAAGAGAACAGTAGTTCATTAAAGGTCCCTCAGTAGGCTGCAGCAAGGACTGTGGGTAACATGGCTGCAGCAGGGATTGCAGGTAGAGTGGTAGTTGTAAGGTGTGGCTGCAGGGAAATACAGTCAGCAGCACCAGTGCTTGTTGGTCAGTCATGCCCATGCCTCTACGATGATCTTTATGATTCCATGCGCACAACATCAGCAAGAAAGGTAAGTTATGTGTCAGCCTTAAAGGGCCATGAAGCTTGTATGTGGATATATTTTTTGACCAAATTAAAGGGTGGAAATGAGAGGATAGGAAAGTGGTGAAAAGGAGGAAGCAAGCAGACTACAGAGCATAATGTAAGGAATTAGGGAATGATCATAATTAGGGTGGGGAAAAAGGAAGTTTTTGGGGGATCAGGTGCCCTTTTTATGTATATGAAGTGAAGGCAAGTTGGGGAATGCAGTGAAGGAAGTAAGAAAAAGGTAAGAGTGTTAGAATAGGTAGCAAGGACACATGAACAAACATAAAAGACAGGCAAGATGGACAAAGCAGGTGCTGACACAGTTAGGGATAGTGAAGACAATGGAAAAGGAGGAAAGACACTGGTCAGAGGGTAGACTGGACAACAAAAAGGGGTGTGCATAGACACAAAAGGGCAGGGAATACTTGGCTGGGGATAGGATGGGTTCAAAGGGGCATTCCCTGACAGTCATGACCCATTAGGAGCTTATTTTGCTAGCCTGGGATCCCTCACCACTTAGCTGTAGCTCTGATGTTAATCCCAGTATGGAACAAGGACAGAAAAGGGTCTCAAGTCAGCTGATTTTGGCACCCATCACTAATCAATGTTCCTGACCATTTTCTCTAGCTGCTGTCAGGTGACATATATACCACATCTGCTGCCACTGTTTCCCACAGGTGTTAGTGCAGTACCTTCCTGAACAGGGCTAGTGGCAGTGGTTGCTGCTGAAGGGGGTGTGGAGGTGACAGCAGTAGCTTGGGGAAATGATGGTTATGGTGCTATTGGCAGTGGTGTAGTAACCACCAGTGATGGGGTAACAGGCCTGGATGGTGGCAGGGATGCTGGTCCAGATGCTGCTGCATATAAATGTATGATAAATGGAAAGGAGCAAAATAAAGAGACAGATGCATGTATATAAATGAAAGTATAGTGAGACAGAGAGTTAGGGAGAGAAAAATACAAATATGGTGAAAAAATGTATTTTAAACATAATCTGTCTTGACTATTTTATCTGTACTATAATGTAAAGGTCATGAAGCTCCCACCCCACATTAACCATGATGTGCCAATAAACATCCCCTCGGGACTTAAACCCACAACCTTCAGCACTTGTAACCTTTAAGATGCTACATTTGCATGAAAAGCTACATCAACAGTCAAAGAAAATCTTTCAATGCAGTGCAATGCACACTAATACCTTGTATTACATACTTGCCGAATGAAGACTCTCCAAAGGGGAACTGACCCCATTGCCAACATGATATTAACGTAGTAGTGCCTAAACTTGTTGAGCAGCAGCTATAAGTCCATGGAAGCATGCAGCCACTTATGTAGTGAACCCTATAGTGCTCACATTCAATGTTGAATGTGCCACCTAAATCCAGTAATGTATGTGTGCAGATGTAACACCTATATCTCTGTATGAGGAGGCCACTATGTGGGCAATTATTAATTTCTAAATTGCAGGTAAACTTGCAAATGGCCCCAAGTGGTAGGGTAACAAAATATTTCCTACCATCCTGTTGCACTTGCAATAAACTATTAGCCTACTATCTTAAACACCATGATGTTATAGGATAGATCCTAAAGAAGTGACAGTGGACAACATAACTTGGTTCTACGGTAACAAGTTATTTACAGTCTATAACACTGCTGAGAAATCATATGTACCTAAAAGTAAAGTACTACTCTGCACATTTGATAATGTGGCAACCACCAGGAAAGCATATAACTATCCTGTATACAGGTATAACAACTGAATGGATTGTTAAACACATAAAGCTAAACTACCTGTAACAGGTATACTTATGCCAACACTCCCTGAGGTGCTCAAGCCTCCTGCTGTGCAGCTGCTCATTTTCGGTTATCAGCTCAGAGGCTGTGGCGATAGAAATGGGGGTCCATTAGAAATTGCATGGCAGACAGTGGCAATTTGCATGTGGAGCAATAAGCCATGGCTTCCTTACAGCACATAGTTGGTGGCTTCTCCGCCACCTTGGCTTCCCATTGTAACATTAGGTTGGGATTTCTGTATTTAACAACACTGTAATGATGACAGTATCATTCACCATTCCATTGTATGCATGTGACATGTGCACTGACATTACACATCACATTTCACATGCACGTGGCTTGTGCACTGGCATTGCACATGATTTTGTACATGCATGTGGCATGTGCAGTGGCATGTCCTAGATTGCTCCATGTACTCCTTAGTAAGAAGCCTTGGCTTGTAATGCTAGTGGGGGAAGAGGCAGAAGATTTTTGATTCCTCAGGACAGCACCTTTGTGCTCTGAACTATTTTCTGAATCCAAATTTAGCACTGTAATACTTTACAAAGACAAATACTTGAAAATTTGTGTTCATACATATTTTTGCATGTGACAATTGTTACACAATTGTGGTTAGCTCATTTGTTAAACCAGTGGTGGAAACCCCAATATATAAGTAGTGTAGGATACTGGTTGAACATAGCAGTTTGCTGTATGAAATATGGCAGTCTGGCTATTTGCTATACATCAAACAGTGGTAGTGGTCATCAGTTCTGCACACTGATTAAAGGTGCTACTTCAAGCCCTCTGTCTCCATTGACATATTAAGAGCTTTTTGCAGATACACATTTACTAATGCTGCAGCAAACCCCAACGTTATTTATCAATTCATTTAGCATGAGCATGTGCATTCATATACAGTATGCACAGCTCTGAGGTGCAGCTTTTATATGTTTTTAAATCACTCATTCTGTTTTGCTTCATTTTCATAATGTAATATGATTGTTCATTACTATGTCATTATATGGCCATTAGATATAATGTGCCTGACACCTACTACTCGACATTCTCTACAAGTGGTACGTGTCTCTGAATCTCACACTTGTGCATGACTGCTCATTGTGCAAATTCACTCACTATGATGTAGCAAAGTTTTCTCAATCTAGTCATATGTATTAAACACACTTTCAAATTGCTCTCTGTCTGGAAAAACAAGTCAGAGATATTTTGATTAATTGTAAAAAAACAGTTAGAAAACAAATTCACAAAAATCCATCAAGTAAAAATGTCAAGGATGGAGATGGTGAGACTTGGTCCACTCACAAGAAAATGTCTTTGAACAAGTCAAAAACTAAAGGAGTAAAAAATAATTACACCTGAAGGAATTTACCTCAGAATTTTTATAGAACTGGAAGAGGGGGTATTGCAATATGACTATCTAATCATTTTAAACAGTCATAAGAAGACAGGATGGTTTCTGAAGACACAAAGAGGTCAGATGCCATTTCCCCTTCACAGCAGTAGGAAGAAATATGTTGGGAGTAGCAACTCATAAGGTTGTGCCTAGCTGCAGGGAGAATCTTATAAATGGCACACCCAGGGGTGGATGGGGTCACACAGCTGGATGAGACGCAAGTCATCTGTTGCTTTTTCTGATATAAAATCATTGCCATTCTCCATGGTACTGTAACTATTGCGTTAGTATATATAAGTAAAGGGGTGTGAGTGCAAAGTCCCCCATATGGAGGGGGGAGCTAGCACCCCGCAAACATTTATTTTTGTGTTTATTCCCTTGTGGACAAGGATATGACTGACTGTGTAAATCTAGTTCTAGCTATATCCAGATGGAACCCGAGGAATCCTAGTGGAACCCTTGGAATAACTGCTGTACGAAATTGTGTTTGGAGGAATATTCAGAAGTCAGCGAGCACAACATACAAAGCAGCATGAATTCCGAACAGCCATTTCAGGCAAATACAATGAAACATCCATGCCTTGTAAAAATATTTAAACCAGAAAGGGCTTAGGAATATGGCCTACTTAGAATTTAGTAAAATAACTGGCAATACACCACACAAAAGTTAGTTAAATAAATCACAATGACTTAAGTGTGGGTGCTAGTGTGACTCAGTGATAAAGCGATGGCGAGAAAATATGCTTCAGGAATAATGAAAATCATGGTACTATGGGAGGGGGGGGGTCAGTCTAGTTCAGTTTTTTTTAAGATGAAAAAATCCTTAAAGGAAATTTTGATCTTTCAGCGATGGTAAAATGTTATGAAACGTAGCTGATACTTGTCAAAATGTAACGATGAGAGGGGACCTGGTAAAGCGCAGAGAATGATCAAAAATATCACAACTTAAATGTATTTATTTGTTTTATTGTCTGATTATTTTTGTTTGATAAAATGCTGAGTGATTTATACTTGCTCATTTTCAGGCACAGTGCATGCCATGGTAAAGAGTTACATACTTCCAAAAAGCACAAGCAAACACCATGTTACTAAATGCTTACATAATTCAAAACTAAAAGGAAAGACATTGCTATCCAAAACATATAATATCAGTCTCAACAAAAAGAGCAGTCCATTCTTGCTACCTATTATAGTATGTAGTACCACAAATTTAAAAGCACTGCTTCAAAATATATACAGTGTATGAAGAACAAACAAAAGCAAATAAGTAGGAAGATATGCACAATAATAGCAGATTTGCCATGAATGGAAACAAGTGAGGAGTATAATTTGCAGTGTGAACAAAGCCCATAGATATATATATATATATATATATATATATATATATATATATATATATATATATATATATATGTAGAAAGAGAGAGAGAGCACAGCAAGTAGTGTGTACTGCGCACATTTAGTAGATAGCATATTAACTCTTATCAGCTGATCTATGAGATGCCCTTGGCTGAGTTCATCTTCTTCATTATTCACCATATCGCAAAAAAGTTGGAAGATCCCTCTTTTGGGAGGATCCATGTACCTTTTCTGACACAAGCTGTGATGTAACCTTTCAAATACATAAGCCTGTATGTCTCCCAAACACCCCACATTTTCTATATGACAACAGCGAGCACCTTCCTGCAAACCAAGGAATTACAGTAAAGATTTGACATTTACCTTTGTAATATGAAGGTATAAAATCACTTGACTTACAGAGAAACCCAGAAACTAAGACTGATGAGAAGCACTAGTCCATAGCAGAATGGAGAGAGAGACTATGATCCATCAAGGAAAGTCATATCATAGATCAGCTGATAAAGTAACCTGATATGTGCTACATTTAAGACTGAAGGCTCTCCATAAGAGATCCTTGATTTGAATGGATGCAACGCAATAACCATCAGGGTGGATGTAACTGTAGGAATACACATTAACAGAGAACAAAAAGATGAGTCTTGGAGCACCAAAGTTTGACTCCTGGAATATTGGTTGAGAAATAATGATTGGTTAAGTTGTGTGCTAAAAAGCATGCAGCTGTTGGCATATGTCTGCAATGGGAAACATTTTTGAAGCAAGCACTATGGATAGCCATTCCTCTAGTAGAGTGAACTTTGATCACATCATTCATGAGTGGATGATTAACTGGCTGATGGCAAAAGACAGTGCCTTTTGCACCTCACTTGGCAAGTACTAGTTTGGCAACCATAAGCCATTCCCTTCCTGGTACAAAAGAATAGAAACAGTTGGCCCATCTTCCTAATACTATGCATGCATTTCAGGAGATACTGAGCTATCTGTGAACATCCAGGGTGCAGACAACCATCTTTCCATTGGCTTCTACCCCTGCTGAGAAGCCAGAATATGGATAAACTGATCTAGGGGCGGTTTCAGAATAAATTATCTTTGAAAAGAAATTGGTTTATCTTGCATCGCAGACTGTCTTTGTAAATGTACAGGTATGTGCCTGAGGCACTGAGATCCTACAAGAAAAAATAATTTCCATGAAATAAACTTGAGGACCACAGAGCTAGCAGGCTCAAATGAGAGACATGAAAACCTGCCTACCAAGAACTTCAAATCTCACACATAGAAGGGGTTCTTGAAAGAGGACAGAGAGGGAATCCTTAAAGGACAAATGCTCCTTTTGGGAATTGCATGATCAGCCAAGGGTGAATCTTATTCCTACCCTCCCTCAGATCACGATGCACAGAGATAACTGACACTTACACCATGGCCATGTAGTAACTGAAACCAAAATCATAAGTCAAGAGCATCTGCAAACTGAGTGACCAGGATGGTATAGGGTACTACCCCATGAAAGATGAGAGCCATTTCCACTTGGAGGCATAAACTTACTAAATAATAGACTTCCTACCAGTCTGAAGAATGACTGAGTCCCCAGCCATCAAATCTAGTGAGATCAAGGAATCTACATTCTGAGCCAGATCCTGAGATTTAGACCTTCTTTAAGATCTTCTGCTTCCACGGGACATTCCAGTGTAAGTTTTAAAGAATACTAAAAGCTACAAGAAGCTGTCTATTAATCAGACATATAGGGATTTAAAGGATGTACAGTTAAACACTTTCAGTCCAGCCCTGGGCTAGCTCCTTGACGGGGTGAATGCAGTGACGATAGCTTAAAATAATGTATTTTCTGGTACTTTAGTGTATGTATATGCTGTGAACCATTGCTTAGGAGCTGAATTTGATGCACAGGTTAGGGCAGAAGATGCAATGATCACTGAGTAGGTCCCACCTTCTTGAGGATAAACATACTTTAACTGAGCACTGTGCTGATTTGCAAACATCAGACAGTGACTCCTTAATCCTTATGCATGCAAATTCTCCTCAAAGTCAAATATATTTGACAATCAAAGGATTAAAGATGGTTCAGTTTGAATGTTAACTCAAAAGAGAATATTAATGATAAATAGTTCAACCACTGACCATGCATTTCACATCACAGCCCTGGGTACCGGGTGAAATACCAGGAACTACTTAATTTTAAAGGGTGAATGTGGAAGGCTATTTAGTGACAGGGTAGCTTTCTTACTATGGACTGGCATTGTCAGCAAAAGCCATGTATTCTGGATCACATGGTGGTGGTAAAGAGTGCTATGGACAGGCATAACCAGGAAAAAAACAATAAGCCTAGCTGTATTATTTGGTTGTGGCTAGGATGATGATTGTGAGCCTCTGCAAATAATTATTAATTAAGCCTACATAACTAATGTTCATTTTACTACCTAATGTTTTGTGTTCCATTGTCTTTACAGTGTCTACATGCAGACCATAATATTAGTCCTTGTTTTGAGTGTATTATTTGGACATGTATGCCATATGATAAAAGAACAGAAATATTTAAGTACCGCAAAAAAATCATCAAAATCCAAAAGGGTAATCTGTTTCAGAAAATGTGATATGCAATGAAGGGATAACATTTTTACCAGTAGTGGTGGTAGGAGGACGTTAGCTACTCTCTAAGGAAACAATTTTCAATATAGTCTACACACAAAGGTTGAACAATTCTTCCAACAAGCAATGCTCCAGGTTCAAAATCTCCAAAAGAAACAATAAATGTAAACAGTAGAGTATGACAGTTGCTGGTTAACTAGAAGTGTTAGCTTACGGAATAGGCAGGGAAGCTAGCAAACTGGCCAGGTTACTTAGTTACTGTCTGCCAACAGAACTTATATTCTGTAAACAATAAAGCTTATGAGAACTACAACCACGTTCTGAGAGTTCCTGTACCCAGCTTCACTGTATGGGTAGATATATCCCCAGATTCACTATCCTTCCATGCAGGACTAGCTTAGTCATGCACGGAAGTGGCCATTTAGGAGCAGGACTGCAGCGTGCCATGCATATTAATGAAGGCACGCTGCCTGAGCTCCTAAAAGTACACGGAGCATGTATGAGTGCAGTGGGCGTGTCTGAGAGCAGAGCTCTCAGAATATACATGCCCCTGCAATGAAGAACAGCACAGTATCAATAAAGGAATGAGCGAGACCGCTCATAGGTATCTATCTATACTGTTGGTTTGATTTCAGACTTAAAAGGAGTGTCTTTATATTTGTACAAACTGAGTCATAAATATATCATTGAACAGATGAGTATTTATCAGTAAAATCCAAGATGCCTGAACCCTTGCAATAATCAAGAATTCCAAGTCTACTTTTTTATAGATATGTAAACCAGTTGCACTCCCTGAATATTTAATTGTTGATCCATTTTGTAGATATTCACATACCCCTAGCAACATCCCCCACGTTTACAAAAGCAATAGTGAAAACATAAAATATAAAGAATTTTTTTTTTTTTTAAACAGATTAAATTTACCACAGGTGCACGGGTTTGCCCATCACTTAGCTATGGTTAATGCAGCTTAAATGGCCCAAGAGGATAAAAAGCAAGATATATGCAAATGAAGCAGTACAGAAGTAGTGTAGTGGGCAGAGTATTCGCCTTACGAGCAGTCATTCCTGGTTCGAGTCCCCCTCCAGTACAATCCATTTTCCATGCCAAATCACTGTATGATCAATTTATTTTGTTGCATAACTTACGATAACATATATTTACAGCATTTATATATTTATAACATATATTTGTGAACTGGAGTACTGCATTAAATGCAGATGTGAGGTGTCATTGTCATAATGTTGCAAAGTCCACAGATGATCACAAGTGCCTCATACAATATATGTACACAGGAATCAGGGATACAAATGGAAGGTAAAATGTGTAATGAATGAGAACTCCATACAGTTTCCAAATCCACCACCTTCCCAAGAACCAGTACACATTACTGTCTAAATTAATGCAGTGGTAAGCGGGAATAAGCACTAGTAAGCAAGTGTAAGCACTATTAAGCAGTAGTAAGCAGGAGTAAGCATATATAAGCAGTAGTAAGCGAGTTTAAGCCCGTTTGTGCAGGGGTAAGCAATGCGCACACAGGTTAAGCAATATTGAAGCTAACTCTCTATAAGCATATTTAACCAGAGGTTAGCATTGCTTACCTTCACGCAAACCCGCACAAACCCACTTACAATTGCTTAAAAGTGCCTTAATCACTCAGTATGCATCAGCTACTGTTCTGGCCAGAACCAAATAAATAGCCTGAACCCAGGACCCTGTACACTATAGTCACAGCAGTTAACCACTAAGCCATCAAAGCAATACGTAAGACTGAGGTATCACCAAACAGATCCTCACTATAGAGAATGCAAACTGAACATGTGAAAGGAATCTATATACAGTTTTATGTTGTATAACCTACTACATAACATAAATATGTGAACTGGAGTAGTGCATTAAGCCCAGATGTGAGGTGTCATTGTAATAAAGTGTTGAAATCCCCTAATAAACACAAGGACCCCATACAGTATACGTACACATGAATCATGGATACCAAACACATATATAACATGTAATTAATACTAAATCAATGCCAAAAAGCAAATATAATGCAACTTAAATATTAAGCAACGCTAAGCATTGCACAGCCCAGCTTAGTAGGTGTAAGCAATGTGTAGGCCAGCTAACTCAGTCTGCCCATTGGTATAGCCCTTTAAGCAATGCCAACCTTAGGTAAGCATGTTTGCCCATATCTTAGCTTTTTCAATACCGTCCAATCACAGCAAAGTGTGGGAAATCGGCCCTATTTAAACCCAACAGGCGGGAATAGATCTCATAACTGGTTGTAGCTTCCCCTTGTAGGCAATATGTCTGGAATGGGAGAGGGTGTGTGCTTTCAGGTGCAGCGCTGGGGCATCCAGGAATCCAGAGTCATGACAGATCTCCTTGTAAAAGACCATGACCAGAGACTGCTGCAGGGCCAGTACCAGGGTTCCCAATATAAAATGGAAGCCTGGGACCTTCTCGCCCATGACCACACCAGTGCCACTGGCATACTCTGAACTAGTGAGCAGGTCAGGCATCACTATGTCGACCTGAAGCGGCGAAAGGGGGATCTCTTGGATTAGTAGATGCATGTGTTTTTTTGCTATGCAACTGTTTCATATCTGGTGTCTGGGTTAATGGGAATATCTATGCATGCTGTTATACCTAATCCTGGAATGTGTTGACTATTACTAACTCACATATGTTGATAAAACATAAACACCATAGTGCGTATGGGAATGCCTGTCCCACCTCATCTGGCCATGGTACCGGGCACCAGCACATCTGGGGCCCAACCCAGGACCTCCTCATCTGTTGGTCCTGCACCACCTTTGGGTGGAACCGCCACGGCGGATAGTGCTCGCCCCCCTCAGGAGTCGGCATGGACAGGAACCTGTCACCCATTGCCAGGTCTGGGTTGTGGTGCATAGCAAGCTCAACAGGGAGTTTGGAGATCTGCTACGCCAGCTTGAGGGCCGCATGTCACAACTAGAGGGTCAGACTGGCTCTCTGCCTCAGCCCCCAGCACAACCACCTTCGGGGCTGTGAAGGTGCAATGGTGACTGCCCATAGGTGGGGACCTCATTCCCACTGTTTCCACTAGGGGCCTCATGGGCTTCCGATTTCCCAACACCCCTCCCCATCAAGGTGTTTACCCCCACATGTGTCATAGACTGCCCCTGTATGCGTCTTGTTTGTCTTGTCTGTTAAGAATTGCTTTCTAGTGGTTATAGTAATAGATTGGTTTTGGAATATAAAGAAAAGACCATAGCCCAGAGACCTGCTACATTAAAACCTATATATACAGGAGGTACTACAAGTAATGAAGTGAGAGAATGTGGTAATAAGGTGAGATTCGTCACTTCTTTTAATTCTAACACGTATTTAATACAAAGAATAATAGAGAAGAACTGGCTTGTACTTATGGCATGTGACGAAGTAAGAAAAATATTAGATGTGAAACCATCCTTCTGCTTCAGAAACATGAGAACAATTAAACAGCGGTTATGCTATAAGGAATTCAATAGATTTATACCTAATAATAAAACTAAATTAGGGACGTTTAAATGTTACAACTGTACATGTTGTGGAGATATTTATGAAGGAACCAGCCATCTGTTTAAACATCCTTTAACTAAGAGACTTTACCATTTTAATACTAAAGCAACTTGTAATACCACTGCAGTAGTATATATGGCCACGTGCTCCAGGTGTCCATCATTCTATATAGGTAAAACTATTAGAAAACTGAAGAACCGAATAATTGAACATAAGTCTGAGATTAACAGGGCAGTAAGAACAAATTCCCTATATAAGCATATAGCAGAGCATGGGGCGGAACACAAATTTGTGTTTCGAGTTATACATGTAGTTGAAAAAACAGAGAGAGGTGGGGACATGAATAACAAGTTAGAGTTGAAGGAGTATGAGTGGATAACTAGACTACAGGCAGATAAAATTCCAGGAATTAATGATGTTGTAACATTGAAACCTGTATTAAAATTTTTACAACAAAGCAAATTAAAATGAAATGTATATTTTATAAGTTTTTATAATTTTTGAATGTAATGGTCATATGACTGTTTGGCTGCAAGTCATGTGACATAGACCCATACTATATATTCATTGTGTTTTTAACATTGAAATGTATGCACTGAAGAAGGGTTTTTGACCTGAAAGCTTTGCCGTGTTTTATAAACAGTTTATCTTCCAGCGTTTGTGTGATTTTGACCGTTATTTTTTACTAATTGGCTTAACAACATATTATTGTTATCCTCACCCTTCTCTCAGGGGTATGAGTGTCCAAATCTATTTCCAAATTCAGTGTATATGCACATCTGTTGCTGTAGAATAAATGGGCAGCTACGGACCTTCCCTGCACCCTTCCTGCACATCCCTAGCTATTTTCCCTACTGTCTTTCCCTCTTTGTGCCCCTTTTTCCCCACTTGCCTATCAACCCTTTTTTCTTTTCTTTTAAAGAAATTAGCATGAGGGTAAGCAGGAGTAAACACTTTTAAGCAGCAGTAAGTGGGTTTAAGCCTGTTTGTGCAGGGGTAAGCAATGCCTACGCAGGTTAAGCAATTTAGAAGCTAACTTGAGTATTAGAAACTGGAACCAGAAGTTAGCAGTGCTTACCTCCACCCAATCCCACACAAACCCACTTACAACTGCTTAAAAGTGCCTTAATCACTCTGTATCCAACGGCCCGTGTTCTGCCCAGCAACAAAAGAAACAACCACTGCAGTGTTCAAACCCAGGACCCTGCACACCATTGCCAAAGGGATTTACCACTAAGTCATCTCAGATATACATAACCCTGATGTTTTCACAAACATATCATCCAACACAGTCATTCAACAGTACAGGTAATGTATTTATACATGTAGATGTGTATGTGTGTGTGTGTGTGTGTGTGTGTGTGTGTGTGTATATATATATATATATATATATATATATATATATATATATATATATATATATATTTATATCTAAACAGATATATATATATATCTATATATATATATATATATATATATATATATATATATATATATATATATATATACATATATATACAGAGCAATATATATATATATATATATATATATATATATATATATATATATATATATTTACAGATATATATCTATTGATATAAAAGAGAACATAGATACATATATGACCACAGGCACCATTAATGGGGGTGAGGTTGCCCAAGCAACATACGTCATGTACGTACTGATATCCCCCCCCACAGCCAAAGAGGTCTGCCCTGCAATACAATACCAACTGTCACAAATCCCATAACCAGGACCTGACACAACATGGACATAAGATGTTAACAGTAATCCATCCCACCTCTATGATGTCAGGCTAGCATCAATAATATATCATGCAGTACAGTCTGGCTACCATAGGGAATGCACAACGTGGAAGTAATAAACATTCGTAAGATACATGTACACAGACACATATATGCAGATACATATATATCTATACATATATATACATATATATGTAACTACACATATACACACAGAGATATGTATAGGAAGATACATATTTAGAGGGTGCACACCATACGGAACAGCCAGTATGCCTACAGTTGCCATCTTACCAACTGGAGACTGTATGAGTCACCCATACAAAAGACAATTGTTGCCTGCAACATATACCCACAGAGAGGTCAAAGGATATAACACCACACAGGTTTGCATACATGAGAAAGCTTTATTTGTGTACTATTACAGTTGTATATGCCATGTCATATAGATGTTTAGACTCTGAAATACATATGCACAGACTAATGCAACTGTAAAACAGATAAATTAATACAGTATTCCGGAAAGCATTACATATGTTGCTGCCTAGGCCAAGGCCTTCAAGTAGTACAACAGTAAAGTCAGACTGAGCCACGGGATAACAATCAATCAACAGTAAGTAATGCAGATGTATACTCCAGCAGCCTCTATCTACACTGTACACAATCCCTAGTGGGCAAAGACCTCAGCTGACACAATGAGATGTATCTCTTGCATAACAAGGCATAACTGAAACCATCACAATCACACTGACAAACAGAACAGTCTGTATGGCAGGAAGCAGTAGGCCTGCATTTACCCAAGGTGAATTGTATGGTAATGTACATCCAGATACCTTAAGGCAACTTACCCCTGATACCCCTCACATGTAACAGCCTAGGTTAGTTATGGTGCATCCCCCCCATAGACTGACATACAGGGCCATATACCACTGTTACATACACTGGCCTCTGGACTGCATAAGGGCACACATGTATTGTGCAGATGAAGCCCACACATATATGGACCCAACCCCACAATATGTGTGGGGGCCACAACAGCAGTGGAATGATGGCAGGAATGTCAGCATGACATACTCACAGGCCACTACATAACAACCCCTGACAGCATGTCATATGGACAAAGGTACATGTAGGTGGAGGACAGAGGTTGGAAAACAGGTCCATATCTGAAATAGTGTTGTCATACACTAAGCATGTCGCTGGTGTTACAGGATAGTCTGCAACATACCCTTAGTCAGGAATATGAAGTCAGAAACACAAATGGATGTAGCCATGTACTGATAGCACTCAACACTCACACAGCCATTGATATATCTGACACAAGACCTGTGTGGTGGACAGGCAAAACATAACATGCGCACCTCTGGCCATCAAGTGGATAGACACACAGTTGAGAGCTATGCAGACAGACTGCAGTCCATGTTAAACTAGTATGTACACATAAACCTTGTAACACTGGTGCTATACAATGCATACAATAACAGTACTCACACTCTGTAGTTCTGGAACCTCATACAAGTATGTAGCTGGCCTGAGTGTGGAAGTTCTCTTGTAAGAGGTATTGCTACCTGCTGTCTGTAACACTGCTGCCCACACACAGGAAGGATGTCCACCATACAGGAAAAGTAAAGGGACCATGCCCACATGCTGTAGGGATTTATAGAAGTGGGTTGCCATGACAGTGGTAATTGGAAGTACTACATAGCATGCTGCATGCAGGTAGCAAGTGGAGGACACTGATTGGTACAGAGGTCATCACCTAATCATGTGCATCACCCACAAAAGCCATGCTGCAATCTATTCCAAGCAGCTCAATCCATTTACTGGAGAGAGGGAGAGAGAGAGAGAGAGAGAGAGAGAGAGAGAGAGAGAGATGGAGAGAGAGAAAGAGAAAACAAACAGAAAACATACAACAGATCCAGAACCACAACAACACCAAAAAAGACAACAAAGGAAGCAGGCTAAGGAGTGCAAAAATGTACCTCCTACAAGGACACTGTCCAC
The DNA here is from genome assembly GCF_019279795.1 of Protopterus annectens. NCBI lineage: Eukaryota > Metazoa > Chordata > Ceratodontiformes > Protopteridae > Protopterus > Protopterus annectens. Next base: position 1,121,145,683 of record NC_056747.1, on the reverse strand, counting down.
AACAGACCTCATCCCCACAACAGGTATGTGAAGTATATATGCATGTAATTGACTGTAGCACTTGGTCCATAATACTGGGGTAGATGATGTGGAATGATATACATCTGCCATCAGGTGTTGCTGTTGTAATGATCTTCAGCTGAACAATTGCTATGGACATTAGAGTCTGTGCCTGTGGGTAGTGGGCCATACCCGTCAACTGTGTAGAGCAGCACTGACTGACAAGATGTATGCCAATATAGTGTGTGGTGTGTAATGGAAGGGATGTATAGTACTTTGGCCAATAGCTGGTAGTGGAAGTAATGCCATAATGATGGACACGTGGGTTCCAGAGCCCACCACTTTCAGGACACTCAGGTTAACATGTATTGCAGCACGCTGAAATGCCATAGGTGTGTAATAGGGTTATCTGCAATCTGGCCTTATATATACCTCCCTAATGTTAGGCTGTGTCCATATGTGGCAGCTGCCTGTGTTGTAGCAAGGCAAAACAGTGCAGCTGTACAGGAAGGAGTTTTGAGATTGTGGACCTGATGTCTGCATGTACCCCATATATAGGTATGTATATATGTACATATATATATATATATATATATATATATATATATATATATATACACATATATGTCTACATATATACAGATATACAGATACCCATATGTAGACACATATATAGAACATAATATATATCTACACACTCACACACACACACACACATATATATATATATATATATATATATATATATATATATATATATATGTGCATGTCTACATATATGCAATGACACACACGTATATGTATGTAAATACATGTCCCCTATATTACCACCACAGTACTGCATGCTATGTGTGAGGGAACAGCACACATAGCAATCCACACAGATATATACAGCTGTAAATGTGTGCAACATATATGGGAATGTCACATTTAAACCCCTTGTTGGGACCACATTGCCCTTGTCTGTGAAGTAGGGAATGGGAATATGGGGAAGTACGGCAGGTATATTTGTGGAGGTTGTCTGGGTTGGTAGATATAGAGGACAGCCTACAGGGGTGGTATATAACACGTGGTGGGTAAACACCCTGGATGGTGTGTGTGGTCTGTGATGTGGAAGCCCCATGGGCCCCCATATGGAAACAATTTGAACAAGCCTCCCACCCATTGCTACTCACAACAGCAGTCCACAGCCCTGAAGGTGCCTGGCCTGGAGGCTGAGCAGGACAAGTATGTGGACCCTGTGAATGTGTACTGGGTGCCTCAAGGTGATGTAGCACATCCCACAATTGTCTGTGGAGCCCACTATTGAACAGACCCTGGACCTGACCTCAGGTGACAGGATCATGTATGTGTGTGCCCCCAGGGGGGGAAACATCCCCTAAGGTGGTTCCACCTGAAGGTAGTGCTGGACCAGTAGATGAGGAGGCCCCAGGGTGGGTCCCACATGTGATGTGGCCTGGTAACATGGCCAGATGAGGTTAGAGAGGTGGTTCCACTGGCAAATATTCCCTAAACATGCTATTGTGTCACTGTTATAGAACATATGTGGGTAGTAATAGTCTACACAATCCTGGAACATGTCCAACAGCATGCATAGATATCCCATATAACACAGAATGTCAGATGTGCAGCAATCACATAGCAAGCATACCACATGCATATATGAAAACATAGTGGCCCTAACGATGGCATGCAGGTGAATAGTCCGTAACAGGCCAGCAATGGTAGTGTCTACACAGGGAACATGGCTACAAACACATAGCACAAAGTGTGGTACAGTACAATATATGTTCCACTGGTAGGTAAGCTGTAGCCATACCTATTGAGTTGTGTAAATAGTTTGTTGTCGCTGATATGGTGGGGGGGTGACAGAGATGTGTATTAAGAACTATGGTAACCTTGCTGTATGAGTTGCTCAGACCCGTTTCCATCTTTATGTCTTTCAGGCAAGATGTCCCATGGACGCCTACCTGCATATTCAGTGGCTGAAAATGACATTGTGCTGAACTATCTTATCCAACACTATCCTGCCTGTTTGGCCAGGCCACCTATGAGCAGCAGGAGTGGACTGCCCTGTGAAATACCTAGTCCATAGGGTCAATGATGTCAGACTGCATAACTGCAGTTATGAGCAGGTCCGACATCATTGTTCTGACCTGCTTCGCAATGCCCGTTGGCATGCTGCTGCAGTCTGGGGGGATCACCTCACAACAGGGGGCGGTCATGCCATCCACTCCCCCGACATGTGTTGAGGAGCTCCTCACCAGCCTCGTGGCACCTGCCCGGCCGCACAATCAACAACTGCCAGACACCATTGTGGAGGTGGGTGCTACCCACACACTGACTGAGGAGTGTGCAGGTAAGGCCACAGGCACATCAATAGGCCACTGTTGAGTATGCATCCACATCTGCACAGGTAGATCATGCATATCTGAAATGTCATATATATAGTTTGTTGCTGCATAGTAGTAATAAACAGATGTGCATAAGTGGTAGTATTGTGGACTTGTACTGTTGATGTACTGTAATGCTGCACCCACCCTGTAGCAATGCCACGGCTGTGGCCACTGACATCACATCTCTCACACTCTTATGTAGGTCCCTCTGGTATACCACCAAGGCAGCAGTCTGTAGCTGGTGAGTATGGTTTATGTTGATGCCTGCCAATACACCAGGCATGTAATGGCTATGGTATATTTCATGCACACATCTAACACACCTACCCATAATGCATGCTGTACATATTCATGTATTGTTGCTGTTACATGCACTGCATCACAGTGGTGACCATGATGGGGTATTGGAAGGGTATGTCAAGACACCTGCAAAATATCTAACATCCTGTCATTGCGAAATGTGTCCACAGGGATTAACATAATGTTGGGACACATGGCCTACAGTAGGGACATGTGTGAAACATCACCCTTATACAGTGCAACAACAGTGCATATACCAGTATTACAATGGCAACTGTTACAGATGTACACTATGGCATAATGTATTACCATGGTCCACATTATTAGCTGGGACTAGGCTGTAACAAGTGGCATTCAGTGTATGGGACACTGCAAACTGACACACATATGTAGGCCATACTTGTCAAGCATTTGCAAAAAGGCTGAAGGTGGGGAGCGGGTGTCAGCATGACACACCAGTGCACTGGCGCAGGGATCCTAAGGATGCTAAGAATGGCTGTCTCTGTGCACAGTCAGGTTCAGGAACTGTGGCAGACATAACCCTACCCCCACAGCAATAGTGACGGCAGTGTGTGAACACCAAGGGATGTGCACATGAGTAGATCTTGCAATCATGCAGACTGACCATACACTGGCAAATGCAGGTGGCCCATGCTACTATACCCCTGCCAGGAATAGTAACTGCTGTAGTATACATAACAATAGGTAGAACAAACTGTCATGATAAGGGTGAGCACACATATGCACACTCGGAGTGTATGCATCTTGGTCAGCATCCGCATACCTAACACATTTTGTAGACACTACATGTGAATGTACAGGATATATGTCACATATCAGGCTCATGTACTGTTATACATGCGGTGATGTGATCCCATGGCAGATCAAGGAAGGGCGTATCATATCAATAAGGGTGTGTACACTCCCCATAGCCACAGTATAGTCTGACATTTGTCAGTGTAATAGTATTGGATTGGTCATACATGCTCCACTGATGTTGAGATCTGTAAACCAGACGGCATTTGCCCACATATCATCCCAGGTATGTGTTGCTAAAAAACATAGGGGCTGTGAGCATTAGAGCTGACATAACTGACACAGTACTACACATTCAGGAATGGGTTGTACACCTGTGAGGTTTGGTGCACAGTACATGGCAGGGTGCAGAACAGGTGCACAGGAATACTGTGTACATGGGTGCAGTGGTTTCCAGAGGAAGGGGCATCACCTACTAACACAGCCTATGCATCACACACATGTATACTGTTGCTAGCATGGATTGACTATAGCTGCAATGCATGCTGTTGTGTACAATATGCTATGCATGTTGACAGATGGGTAATGGGAGAAGTGTGTGTACTATCTTTGTGCAACCTCACCTGTCTGTGTGTGTTTGTGTGTGTGTGTGCGTGTGTGTGCGTGTGTGTGTGTGTGTGTGTGTGTGTGTGTGTGTGTGTGTGTGTGTGTGTGTGTGTGTGTGGTTATTTTGTCTGTAGGTTCACTCTGGTGAAGTGGAGGGAGGTTGATGCATGTAGGATGTGTGTGTGCATGTTTGTGTGGGTGTCCATGTATGCACATGTGTGATTGTGGGTTGTTCATACACCAGTAGTTGCCTTTGGGATCATGCAGTCCATGGACATGGACTGACACATGACACACCAGGAATACTTGTCTGATATGTAATCACAGGATAGCTGATAGTATAATAAGGTCTGTAGCATGGAATATGTATTGGGAGGGAAAGTAGACACCAGGTATACCCTTAATATCGTATTCAGCAGAGAGGTGAATGACAACCCACATATGCAGCACTACGGATGCATTGGGGAATTACTAGACAACACCAGGGAGTGTATCCATGTATTACAGTTGTCACATGATAGGTTGATTGAGCAGCATACCTGGCATGTACTGAGCAATATTTACACATGACACTCCAGTGCATGACATTATGGAGTGAACGTAGTAGCCCCTCACATATAAGGGCCATGCTCACGGTGTCCGAACATACACAGGGGAACACTGAATGACAGCAGTGAGGCCATGTGAAACCACTCCACTCAGGTCAAGGAGGTAATGGAGTAACAGGTCTTGTGTTGTGATCACTTGTCTAGGCATTGAGAGGAATGATATGTTAATGAGTGGTATTAATGAGTGTATGTTTACAAGTGTGATATAGGATGGGAAACTTATGGGAATAAATGTGGGACTGTCTGTAAAATCATAGACAGGTAGGTATTAAGGTGGAATGTGTGTGTGTGTGTGTGTGTGTGTGTGTGTGTGTGTGTGTGTGTGTGTGTGTGTGTATGTGTGTGTGTGTGTGTGTACCATTATACAATGCTGCACAGGTCTTAAAGTGCATTTCTTGTTTCCTCCCACAGGTGGTGAGGTGGGTCAGGGTCCCTCCTGCATGCAATCTGATGGTGTCCATACAGACACCGAAGATGATGATAGTACTGTTGAGGCACAGATGGGGTTGGCAGGGGCTGAAACAGTGCCATCATTTGACATCCCTCTCTTAGCCACCCCAACCCCGCACACAGTTTCAGTGCCTATACATACCCCATCACCAGTGGCCATAGCAGAGAGACAGTTGGCAGTTGGTGGCAGTGCACCGGAGAGTGTGGTATCCATGCCTACTGTGTCTGGTCACAGCAGGCATAGACAGATGTTTGGCAGGGCACCACATAGACAGATATTCCAGGGTGCTCATGGTAGGGCCGCTGGTCATCATACCCCTGGCAGAGGCACCACAACTGGTACCACCAGGTCCATGTTTCAGGGTGTCATGGAGGTGCAGGCATGTATGGAACTGTACACCAGACAGGGCCTGAGGCTGCAGAGGGCTGGTCTCACATCTGCAAGCAACAACTTCCATGAACTGTCTGGTGACCTCCATGCTCATACCGAGGTCATGGATAGATGGTTTGGTGAGATGATGGGCCTCATCGACTATGGTTTGCCCATGCTTGAACATGTAATGGGAGTGCGGCGATGGCTGTGTGGACGTAGGCCAGCAACACTAACAGCTGGCAGTCAACATGGATATGCTAGGACACCAAGGTGCTCCCGTAGTAGCAGTACCAGTCCCAGTACTGCGGGGGGGGGTGGTGCTGTCCACACCACAGTAGACCATGAGCACATGGTCCTGGCCAGTCCGAGAAGGGACCTGGTTCCAGCAGACATCTGTCATCATCAGGGGAGAGCAGCACATCGAGGTCTGTACCTGGACGTGCCCATGGAACCCCTGGCAGGCACAGTCCATGTGTCCGTGGCTGGAGACAGTGAACTGCACACCCTGCCAGGTATGGTCTGCAGCTGTCTATGAACACCTGTATAGGGCAACCACATGGCAAAACTGTGTACATCCATACCCACACACTATACTAACACACCTAGGGAAACCCCGTACATACACACACACCACATCACCATGCCCAGCTCAACTCATTACACCCCTCACCCACACACATGGTGTCAAATTTATGGCCCACCCTTGTCCTCTGGCAAACCAACAACACAGCCTGTGAATATGATGATACCTGTGCCACATCCCTGTCATCCATAACATCGATGCAGGGACAGGCTAATATGGTTATGATGCACACGGTGACTGTACTACAGTGCACCAATGCACTGCAGTGTAACATGTTGTCAGGAGTAATGTTTAATGCATACATGTCAGGTAGTGTAGCCATCCAGCAATGATGCATTATAGCTGTTAGTAACACTGGGTGATTGCGGTCTCCATAATGTTATCCATGTGTGTTGTAGGTGTACATGTGTCAGCAGGAGGATGGTCTGCAGTCATATTCCACAAGAGCTATGGAACTGTGGTGACACCATGGCTGTGACATATCCGGGGTACAGTTGAACACATGTCACAGGTTTGTATAACAGTTATTGCCTGTGCCATACCCCTTGTGGAATATGACTGCAGACCATCCTCCTCCTGACACATCTACACCTACAACACACATGGATAACATTATGGAGACCACAATCACCCAGTGTTACTAACAGCTATAATGCATCATTGCTGGTTGGCTACACTACCTGACATATATGCATTAAACATTACTCCTGACACAATGTTACACTGCAGTGTATTGGTAGAGGTGACCCGCTGTGATGTGTATAATCTGCAACCTGATGTAGACCCATCCACATACACACACAGTCTTACTTGGCAACACTGGGACTAGATCCCTACCTAGGTATGTAGTACTACTGAACTGTGTGGCTTTCATTGCAGACACCACACAGAGTTTAGGCTGAGGTATGTTCCAGGTTGCATGTTACATGCAGAACATCCCCAGGCATGTACAGTATGGTAATGGCTGTATATGGACAATACACAGTGTGACATACCATCATATACACATTAACAGACACATAACAGGCAGACACACATCTGAGAGACCTGGGTCTATCAGTGCTTACTAACTTGTCCGTGTGTCCAGTGTGTTACAGGTAGGCTGCACATAGCACATGCATAACTGGGCTGGATTGTGGTATCAGTTACCTGTATGGTTGATGGTGACAGTGGTCACCATAAAGTGGTACGTGGGACATATACCAGGTGTACCATGGTGTAATGACAGTATACACAGCACCCACATCCCCCAGTGGATATTGTACTCCCTGGAACCCTTGATGATACTCTGACATACCCACCATCACACATTGCTCATGACTGCAATACAACCCATTGTATATCACAACAGTGGTACTACAGGGATATGCATCTAATGCACATGCCACAGGCATAGTAGGGTGTTACATCATCATGCCTCACCTATGGGCAGCAAAAACACTATCTGTACTACTGTGTGGCAATGCGTATTGTAATAGGAATATGTGGCCTCGGAATGCTGTACCCTACAGATATACAGACATGCACACATACACACACTTGCCAGACCTCAATGGGTATCCCATGCCTATCGACCCATTTGTACAACACTGTTGTGCTGGTACTGCAAGTCTCATGTAGTTGTTAGGGAGAGGAGCATAACAGGGTACATGTAATGTCAGATACAGCAGCAGCCATATCTGACTATGGCAATGGGTGTTGCGGTGGTTGTGAAGGCCCTCATGGAATTCTCAACTACAGGTGTACTAACACACAGACACTGGTATCCTCAGTAATGCACATGTACACATGTGTCAGTACTGGGGTGCATTGCTGCAGGTGGTCATAGCTGTGTACCTGGCTATTGTCCATGGAGAGATGGGTTGTGTGGGGGATGTGTGTACAGTGGTATCATGCCACCACCATGTGCCAGCAGGCAATATATCGACAGACATCACCGTGGTGACCCTCAGGGTGAGAGTGAAATGCACCAGCCAATTTTCTGAGTGCCATCTGCACATGGCCACTGAGGTGATCCAGTTGACATGTATGCAACATGTAATGCAACACATGGATAGTGTCTGTGATGAAGACCTGTATCCAATCATGTTCTGTTGACTGTGGTAGTGTAATGGAGGTACCCATGGCATGTGGTGCATACAGGGTGTTGTCTCCTATATGTGCAAATTATTACAAAGCTGCGCAGAAATGTCAGTGGCAATCAAACATAGGTTGCCAGTACGTATCCCAGCTGGATACCTGCCATCTGCACATCTGTACAGGGTCTGACAGAAATCAGCTTGCAAGTAGCTACGCAGTAGGATGAATGTGTCGACAGATAGACGGTTGACAACAATATGTATGCCATTACTACATGTTGGAAGCCCTCACTAACATGTGCTTTACAGATGGTAGTCTACAGTTGCATTCCACATGTTGGATCATTATCCAGTAGGGGATATATACTGTGACAGAGCTCACACACCAGGAACACGACAGTGAGGCCTCAGAGTCCAGCTATGCCTGCAGATGTGCTTGTTGTCAGTACTACATTTAGCACTCTACTCTTGCCTGGGAAAGCACTGTCAACAGTAGTACCGCCATGATACACTACATGCCAGTGTAACAGCACATACCCTGGGTTACTACCCCTGTATATAATACATTCACATGGATAACAGTGCTGTACAGGTCTCATATACTTGTTTGTCCCAGACATGATACTCACACCCCTTGCTACTGTAATGTCAGCACATGGACGCATGTATTGTACATGGCATTACTTACACTTATTACAGATGTCATTACCCTGCTATGTTATCAGACTGGGTGGTGAGAACTGGTTACCAGGGCTAAGCCATGCTTAGCAGGTGTCAGCATTGCTGTGATATAACAGCTAAGTCGATTTGCGCACTGGTAAGCAAAGCCTACACGGTGTAAGTGCCCATACGTTTAACCATACCTTAGTACCACTTAGCTTTGTACAAACCTGCACAAACCTGCGTAAAGATGCTCAAAACTGCCTTAACCACTATGTATCCAACAGCCCTTGTTCTGCCCAACAGCAAAATAAACAGCCCTTGCAGGTTTTGAACCCAGAACCCTGTACACTAATCACAAAAGTTCACCACTACACCATGACCACTGTGAAGTCAGTTGTTCTTTTTCCAATATATCTATCAATACACATATTGATTAGTATTGAACAATTGCTTTTACTTGCACATTTGTGTAGTACTTGTTATTGATATTACTGTTACATCACATATGTTGTCATATCATAATGTACACATATCAGATACATAAAGTGAGATACATCTGGGAAGGTATACACAACAACACAAGTATATTTAGCCTGTTTCAACAAAAAAAATATATACTACCTTGTTTGCTCATTTGCCACCTTTTCTAGCCAGTCCATATCCCAGGCCTTGCTTATCTCAGGACTTTATTTTCTGTGCTCAGAGCTATCCAGACCTTGCTGTGGCAGAGGGAAGTCCTACTGCCTACCAGTGGGAGTGGTGAGCATTGTACTGCCTATCTAACGCTAGAGGAGTGGTTTCCAGCTCTGAAATTGTAATTTTATTAGCCTTTTTGGGCTGATTTCTATCTCTTTCAACTTTCTGACTTAAAAAAGCATGTGTTTGCACATTTTTCACATCGTGCAGCACTACGAGGCTACAGTTAAACTATTCCAGGTGCCAGAAAGTCTGCTCTTCAAATTTTCCCTTAAAACTACTAGTTGCACTAAAATCTGAACCAACGTGACTAGCACTTTCTCTAGAACCTGCTGTAAAGCACTAGGAAGCCTGAAACTGATACAAGCACTCAGCTCTCCTTGTCAATAAGGAGAAATTAATAATAGTCACTAAGCAGCCTACAATTGCAAAGTACCTTGCAAAGGTAAGGGAAAACAGCTCTTAAACCTTACAAAAAAGCATCTAAATAGGCATGTCCAAGGGTCATCTTCTGGTGGTTTCTCCTGTCCACCTGGTGAATCTGGGCATACTGGGGCAATGCGGCAACTGCCTTATGTACACAGACAATCCTCTCCTCCTACCACCCAACACTACAACCTGCGAGAGATGCACTTACATAGCCAAACTGGAAGCAAAGCTCTCTCTCCGGTCAAGACTGTGCTAGACAGTCAAGAGGAGAAGGCTAACACCTGCATTACACCTCTAGCAACTCATAGCCCTTCAAAACCCACAACATCAACTCCCACACATAGCAACACTAAACCCACATATGCGGATGCCCTTAACATTAACCTGCCCAAGCAACAAGGACCTCCGAAGCTGAAACTCAAACAAACACCAGTCACAACCAAAGTGACACATAGCTCACAACACCAGTGTTCCACCCAACAACAGCCCCTAAGGCAAGACAATGTACCCAACACTCTAGTCATAGGTGACTCTATAGTCAGGCACACTGCTGTCCCACTCACCAGGCTGAACAAGGAGAAAATTACAGTCAGCTGCCTGTCAGGTGCCAGGATCCGCCGCATAACGCATGCACTGAAGTCACTCCACAATTACAAATACGATGCTGTCATTGTCCATGCTGGAGTAAATGACCTGAGACGTACCTCCCTGGACTACATGAAAAGAGACATGGAAGAGCTCTTGGATCATGTGACCCAGGCAGGTATGACCCTAGCCCCGAGTAGCATCCTGCCTTCACCCAGAATGATACCACAGTATAAGGACAAAATGATTGACTTCAACAATTGGCTAAACTTCTGGTGTCATTCAAAGGGGATCCAGTATTTGTCTGCCTGGGAAGACATGATCGACAAACCACGATGCTTTGCCAGAGATGGTCTGCATCTGTCACCCCTGGGATTCAGGTTACTGGCTAAAGCTCTTGCCACCCCTATAGTGCCTTTTTTAGGCAAGGGTCAAAGGATAAAACCACCACCATAACAGATACAAGCATGCAAAATCTGAAGGTAATGCTTCTCAATGCTAGAAGTCTAAACCTCAAAATGCACTCTCTCAATGCACAAAATGGAGAACATCGATATCTGTGCAGTGACTGAGACCTGGTTCAAGGCTCCAGAGAGCACCCCTGCAATACCAAGCTATAATTCTTACCACACTTTTCGGCCACAAAACCAAGACCGAAACACTAAAGGTGGAGGAGTGTCCATATTCACCAAGGATATTCACACCTCCAGGCTAGTTGCCCAACACAATGCATCTGAAATTCTCCAGGTGCAACTAACACTAGGTAAGACTGCAATCCAAATTGTAGCTTGCTACAGATCCCCCACTATACCCCAAGATTCTCACTACACCTTCCTAAACATACTGGAAAATATTAAGATACAACCTAACACCCTAATACTAGGTGATTTCAACTACCCTGCCATTAATTGGGAAACTACTTGGGTACCACCTCATTTTCCCAATGGTTCTTGGAATTCATAAATTCCAATGCCCTGGATCAACTAATCCATTGTCCCACCAGGGGCTCCAATATCCTAGACCTGGTCATTACCAACATGGGAGATAGATGCTCCACACTAGTGGTCACCCCCTCATTGGTCAGGTCTGACCATAAGTAAATCACCCTTGACATCCACATCCCACCCCCACCCCCCAGTAAGGAAACCTCCTTAAAAAACTTCTCCAAAGCCAACTTCATGCTACTGAAGTCAGAAGTGACAAACTTCACAACACCCATGCAGACGGGATCTGGAAGTTCAACTGCAGAATCCTACACTAAGGCACTGTATGAGCACATCCACTCATGCATGAATCGTGCCATCCCAAATAGAACCAAGATGTTCTTCTTCAAAAAAAGGAAGCCAATCTGATGGTCTCCTGCTATAAACAAACTATACAACAGAAGGAAGAAACTGTTGCAGAAAAGAGGAAAATCCCAGGATGCAAAAAACTCCCTCTCCAGCCTCAGTAAGAAGCTGAGATCCCTCATAAAATCCTCAAAAGCTAGCTATGAAAATAAAATTGCCAAAATTCCAAAGACAACCACAGGGCATTCTATAGTTATGTCAAGAATCTAAATGGCAATTCTCAGATCCGCTCTGAGCTACAACAGAATGGCATTAAATATACTGATCCCAAGGATATTGCCAATAACCTGGCAGATCGATTTAGTGCCAACTTCAATCCCCTCTCACCCCCTAAAGGACCCATCTCAATACCAAAAGATTGCCAAATTCCGATAATCACAGCCACACAGGTAGAAACAGCACTCTTCAAAGCTAAGAATACTGCATCAATGGGACCAGATGACATCCCAGGCTGTGTACTACATGAATTACAAAATGAACTGGCACCCCACCTAAGTGTCATGTTTAATCATAGCCTCACCTCAGGCTTCGTGCCCACTGAGTGGCGCACAGCTACAGTTATCCCGATCCATAAGGGAGGATCCACCTTGGATCCCGGGAACTACCATTCCATTAGTCTGACAAGCCTGATCTGCAAGGGCATGGAATGCATTATCATGGAACTTATAAACAAAGACAGTGGCAACCTCCAGACACTGGACCCCACACAGTTTGGGTTTGTGAAGGGCCGATCTTGTCTCCTGAATCTGATTGACTTCTTTGAATCGGTCTCCAGAGCTGTGGACGAGGGTAAGGAGGTCCACACAGCCTATCTGGACCTTGCCAAGGCCTTCGACACCATCCCCTACTCTGGAATCATAGATAAACTTACTAAGCTGGGCATAAATCCTTACGTCACTCGATGGGTTGCCAACTGGCTTACTGACAGAACCCAGACTGTAAAAGCAGCTGACTCCAAATCCAGCTCCAGACAAGTGACAAGTGGAGTACCTCAGGGTTCAGTCCTGGGACCACTCTTGTTTGGCATCTACTTCTCTGAAGTACAGGCCAATGCTAGGGGACTCTGGCTAACAAAGTTTGCAGATGACTGCAAACTGGGAGCCATTATTGAATCCCCAAATGATGTGGATATTCTACAAAAGGACCTTACAGAAACAGATGCCTGGTCCCAGAGCCATGGGCTCAAGCTTAATGCCAAGAAATATATAGTCATCCCCTTTGGAAAAAAACATGTACCCATGAACTACCACATAGGTGGCAGGACACTAAACATCAAAAGTGTGATGAGAGACTTAGGGACACAAGTGGACAGTGGTCTCACTTTCGATAACCACATTGCCACAACAGTCAGGAAATCCTTCTACGTGGCACACCTCATCACTAAGGGCTTTTCATCCAGAAAAGAGGAGTTCATTGTCCCACTGTACTCATCCCTCATTAGACCCATTATAGAGTATAATGCCCCATAAGACATCTGCAATAGCTGGAAAGGCCACATAAATACCTCAATAAAAGAATCACAGGCCTAAAGCAGATGCCATATGCTGACCGTCTAAAAAAAACTCCAGCTATACTCTGTGGCATATTGTCTACTCAGAGGTGATCTCTGATTAACATACAAGGCCATGTCAAACCCTGAGCTGTTGGACATGCTCCACTTAAAGAAATCCCAATCCTTCAGAGCCACACGCTCCAGGGATCTAAACCTTATCATCACAATGAACAAACTATGCTGAAGGGATAGGTTCCTGACCCAGAGACTCCCCATACTCTGGAATAGACTGCCCATACATGTCAAGCAGGGCACCTCATTGGCCCTCTTCAAAAGGAACCTTGATGATTGGATGGGAGATAGGAAATTCACCCCGGGGATCATGTCAGTCGCCCTGCTAGACAGAGGCCCAGAGAAGTAAATATTGTGGGAAAAAATTTTCAGGGAATTATTATGGCTAGGCTTGCATAGGCCTTAGGGCCGATAGCCTAGTACCAACCTATGAACCTATGAACAACTGTAATGTTCACACATGATAGGAATATTGATATATACATATACATATGTTGATATATGTCTACATGTGCATACAGATGTATATTCATACATATGTCTGTCTACACATTTGTATAGTGCATCATATATATGGCCATGTGTAGATCTCTTTGTGTATATATATATATATATATATATATATATATATATATATATATATATATATATATATATATATATATATATATATATATGTATATATATATATATATATATGTAGATATAGATGTATATGCATGCACATCCTATGTGTACAGATATACCAATTTATGTTGATATATATGTGGATATCTGTAACTATATGTGCATACATATCTATTCAGATATACCTATTTATGTCGATATATATGTAGATATCCATAAGTATATGTGCATATGTATCTATATCTGTATATGTGTAGACATATATTGCTGTGTATATGTATATATTGTATATATTTCAGTGTTTATATGTATATGTGTATCTATATATATATATATATATATATATATATATATATATATATATATATTTATATATATATATATATATATATATATATATATATATATATATATATTTACATATCTATATCCATATATGTATGTAGATATGTATATGTGTATATATCTATATAGAGATATGGATAAATATATATATACATATATGTTTACCATATGTCCAGAAAATGGAGAGGTGTCCTACCTCAGCACCAATAGTCCCAACCTCTTAGTGCAAGGGGATGTCATGTATGCATTGCAGGTATATATGTAGACTATTGCTACTGTAATAAGGGTTGTCTTAAGAGAAATGTTGTGTGTGGGAGGTCACATCTGTTTTTGACATGTGCGCCATTGGCTACTGACAGACATCCTAAGGACATTATAGTACAGTACCACTGCTACCAAAGTAATGATCCTGTGGACTGCAGCAGAGATGTGACTAATATATGTGGACAGTCTGACACTCTGTGGTCAGTCCAGAGGTGTACACATATCCCCTTCATGCGAGACATGTAGACCATGCCTCCCAATGTGGATGTTAATAGCCATGTACATGAGTATATCACGTAAATACTGGACTACATATGCCCATATGGTTTATGCATGCATACACGCCAGTATGTCCTGACACATAATAACTGGTGGTGCAGGGGTCACATTGCCACATACTTCCCATTAGTTAGTGACCTACATCTGTACAGAATCCCACTGCTTTGTCAGAAATACACAACAGTTATGATGGCCTGGCAGCAGTATGTATTACAAATAAGTGGACATAACAGCACACTGGGTAATTACACTAGGCTGCTAGGCATGTCACAAAGCACTGTGCAAACTACAGGCAGACTGCCGCAACACTGGATTAAATTTTGTATGGGGGAATACACACATACCTATGATTATAGCGAACTCTACAAGCATGTCACAGAACAGAGTAACAGACACCTGTCAGAAAGTGCATACCCGCAACCAGTGTAATCACAGCCACAGCCACATATGGTACACAAGCTTAATATGACACTATATGGACTGTTTGATAAACACCATCCTCATATGTGCCACTCACACACTAACCCTACATACACTGGGTCATGGCACTGTGTGGTCCGATGGCTGTCTGTGGTATGGGACACATGTGTGTCTGGTTCTACAGACATGTGAGCCAATAGGGTACCATACACTGGAGCAGCCTGTAACATCAGATAGAACAGGACCAAGAACAATGGCATCTACCACAGTCTGTGCACAGCCCAAGGTACGTATGCACAATACACATACTGTCGACAATCACCCTAAGTACACAGACCACAGTACTGTACACACAACCGCAGAATGGCCAAGGTATGTCTTCAGAAACAACCCCTACTATACATAACATGTATAGCAGTCTGATATCTGACTGGCTTGTTATCAGGTATGATGTCAATATGTACAGAACATATGTACCATTTACTGCATGGCAGATGTACAAACGTTGATAGACTTGTGGTTGGAGCTATGAACACTGGCCCAATATTGGCATGTTGCTGTGATAACCTCATAAATGTACTGTCATACCAGGGTTTGTTGTGACATATGTCCTATGAAGGATATGAAGTCAGTAACTCCCATGGCTGTCACCATGTACTGATTGCAATTCTCACACTATGCTTATGCAGTTCTCAATTAGGTGTTCTGTGAGTAACACAAGAAACAAAAAGCTCCACACACTGTCCAGTCTGCAGATGACCCTATAGCCGAGACTTTCATTAAAAACATAGCACTGTCATGACAGGTATGAAAACATGTAGACCATCCATATGCACACCCACCCTGTTAAACCAACATTACTCCAAATGCAGAATAGCAACACTTACATTCTGTAGTCATGTCAGGCACACCCCCTCCTGTCTGTTGGCCTGTTTCCAGAGTGTATGTTGTTAGAGGTAAATCCCAAAACCATCTGTGATACTGTTTGCCAAACACTACATCTAGGTCCTGCTCACAGTGAATGAAAAGGCCCAACATCAACATGATGTTCCTAGATATTGGAATGTGTTTCCATGCAATTGGCTATGGGAATGTTACCACAACTGTTCCACATGCAATAAGCTAGACGAGGACTGCACTTCATGCAGAGACCATCAGCTGATCATGAGCATCACTTACAAAACACAAGCTGCTGCCTAAGCAAAGCAGGTGTACTTCTCCACATCCACCAGAGAGGGAGTGAGAGAGACAGACAGACAGAGATAAAGTAAGTCAGGAAGGGAGTGGGAGAGTAAAACCTAAGCATGTTTGTGTCACACACCTACCAGTACAGGGTTTCAAACCTCTGACTGACTATGTAGTGCTATCACATGTCTTGCAGTTATTGCATGTGCCACATAGCTTACATGTTTAAAAGCTGTCCAAATGTATATGTGATGGTGAGTGACATCTGCAACAGTGATATAGTAGTGATACGGTAGGTGTAGTACACATGTCTGTCCACATGAACAGGTGTCAGGGTCAACACAGCTACACTCTCTCAGGGACTCACACACATTGACACACATGGCAGAGTCAGTATACATTTCCTAACTAGTTTGCCACAATACAGTAATGCACAGGTATCACATGCACCACAGGGGTTATCTGGAGGTTATATGGGCAAAGGGTATGTAAAGGTGTCTGACAGACAGCATGCTTCAGTATGCCAATTGGAGTTGTAGTTAGTGTGAATGTGGTCAAAAGCATCATACAACACACACACAGACACAGGGTCCAAGTACTGACATACATGGGTGCATTGCTTCACTGGTGTGTAGTGGTTGACTGTGCCAGAAAGCTATACAAGGCTAGGTGAAGGGTATACCTTGGCATCAGGCCACATGACAATGGTCTGCAGTGTGGCTCAGGGGTGTAGTGTCTGGATTGGCCCACACAGGTGGGTATTGTATTCACCATCCAGTCACCTGGGTTACTATTATGTGTGGCCAGTGCTGTGCAATGCTTGCCATATATGTGTTCTTTAGTCAATGACATAGAAGGTGTCTGGGATTTGTACACATCCCACATGCATGTTCAGTGACATGTGGAACTGTTCCTGGGGTGTCTGGTCCATGCTGTGTACACATATTGTTATCATCAGATGTGCCAGTCCTGGCCTCATGTGGCAGGAACTGGTAATGGACAGCTGGTTGACCCTGCACCTACATTGATAGCATAATACAGGTATTCCCTGGTGTCAGTGGTATCTGTCCAAACAGGGCATGTGTTTAAGGCATGGTACGTCCTTTGTGGGTCACATTTGATGGCACCATAGTTGTTGCAGGCAGCCAGTGGGGAACATAGTGAAGGCACACTGTCTGCAAGTATGTGCCTATTGTATGTACAAGGTGCCATGCCCTCTGTAGTCCACTGCAATCACACCATGGTTATCTGTGGGCAATATGCAGGGTACTACCAACATAGTGGTTTTTTGCCTAGGCAAGTGTGTTTGTGTATGAGAGATGGGTTGAGAGTGTTCTCTGGGTAATACAAAGGTTGCTTACTTTGTTCGCCAGGACTTGATGTCACATGTAGAGGTATGGATTGGCACCCCAGCCTCTCGGCTATTTGACATCTGTTATCCTTGTAAGGTGGACATTGTGACATATAATAGGGCCACCATATAGGAAATTTGCAAAACCTGCTCCACAATGAGTCAGTTGTTACACACTCACAGCCACCTCCACACAGGATACGAATGACAAGCACACACACACACACTTGCCATGTCTGGGATTAGAACTCCTACCTAACTAGTTTATCTTATCACACTACAGCATTATGCAGATATAGGACACAACATAGAGATTACTGGATTACTTATTTCCCAAAGGTGTATTTCACTGGCAATGACATCAGCAGGCTTGCCAAAGTAGGGCAATGGAGGTTGTAGTGACTGTGAATGGCCTCAAAAGCATTGTACCCTACACAGACAAACAAACACACACACTTGCCATGTCTCAGAATAGAACCCCTACCAAACTACTATATCACACTATAACATTATGCTGTTATAGGACACACCACAGAGATTATTGGAGTATCCATTCCCCAAAGGTGTATTTTACTGGGAATGACATCAGCAGGCTTGCCAAAGTATGGCAATGGAGGTTGTAGTGACTGCGAATGGCTTCAAAAATATTGCACCTTACACAGACAAACCAACACACACACAAACATCCACACTTGCCATGTCTGGGAATAGAACCCCTACCAAACTACTATATCACACTATAGCATTATGCTGTTAGAGGATGCACCATGGAGATTAACAGACTACTTCTTCCCCAAAGATGTATTTCAAAGTGAATGACATCAGCAGGCTTGTCAAAGTAGGGCATTTGGATTGTAGTGAGTGTGACTAGCCTAAAAAGCATTGCTCCCTACACACACACACACACACACACACACACACACACACACACACACACACACACACACACACACACACACACACACACACACACACACTTGCCATGTCTGGGATTAGAACTCCTACCTAACTAGTTTATCACACTACAGCATTACACAGTTATAGGATGCACCACAGAGATTATTGGGTTATTCTTTTCCCAAAGGTGTATTTCAAAGTGAATGACATCAGGAGGCTTGCCAAAGTAGGGCATTTGAATTGTAGTTAGTGTGACTAGCCTAAAATGCATTGTTCCTTACACAGACAGAGACACACACACACAGTTGCCATGGCTAGGATTAGATCTCCTAACTAGTTCATCACACTACAGCATTATGCAGTTATAGGATGCATCACAGGGATTACTGGGCTATTCCTTTCCCAAAAGTGTATTTCAAAGTGAATGACATCAGCAGGTTTGCCAAAGTATGGCATTTTGTAGTGAGTGTGACTAGCCTAAAAAGCATTGCACCATACACAAAAAGAGACACACACACGCACACAATTGCCATGTCTGGGATTAGAGCTCCTACCTAACTAGTTTATCACACTACAACATTACACAGTTATAGGATGTGCCACAGAGATTACTGGGCTAATTATTTTCCAAAAGTGTATTTCAAAATGAAAGACATCAGCAGGCTTGTCAACGTAGGGCATTTGAATTGTAGTGAGTGTGACTAGCCTAAAAAGCATTGTTCCCTACACAGACAGAAACACACAGTTGCCATGTCTGGGATTAGAACCCAACTAGTTTATCACACTACAGCATTATGCAGTTATAGGATGCGCCACAGAGATTATTGGGCTATTCTTTTCTCAAAGGTGTATTTCAAAGTGAATGACATAAGCAGGCTTGCCAAAGTAGGGCATTTGAATTGTAGTGAGTGTGACTAGCCCAAACACACAGAATTGCCATGTCTGGGATTAGAACTCCTACCTAAGACATTTAATCACTCTACAGCATTAGGCAGTTATAAGACACGCCACAGAGATTACTGGGCTTTTCCTTCCCCAAAGGTGTCTTTAACAGTGACAGACATCAGCAGGCTTGCCATAGTAGGGCTATGGGGAGGGCAGTGTGTGTTCATGGGCCATAGCCCATTCATCTAGCGGTAGACACAGCACACTCAGGCACATGCAGGTTTATATTCCGTAGGTACATGTATAGAACTGCTAGATGACCACTGCCTTGTACAGACATGTTGCACAGCTAGCACTAGCACCATAGAGTCTTTAATACTGAGGGATACCAGTGGCTAATTTCTACAGTGAGTGACATTTGCACATCACATGGCTGTAGCCATTTGGCTGCATGCTGGGTGGGACAGGCCTTATAATGGAAGGCTCTTTGTCACTGTCACTCTCTTCCACACATCTATGTATGTGTACATTTGGCATATTGTAGTGTGTTGTCCTTGGATACATGTGTGTATTCCTATCCAATGTGTGTGCAAAGCATGACTGGTACATATTGAGGAGTGTATGCATTAACATCTGCAACTGTCAGATATGTATGGTCCACTGTTGTAGGCAGACATGGGCTTCATTTGTTTGTGTGTGAGCATGTCCAGTATGCCCTTCTGTATTGAATGTGTGGATTCATTCCAGGTAGATTGTACTCCAGTGCAGACCTTTGTGTTCTACACCTACAGCTGGCAAACTGTTTCTGCAGGGTATCTGTAGATCAATTGACAATATGGGGTCTAACTGTGCAAGGGATAGTATGTACTGTATATGATTGTGTCTGTGCTGCTTCTGCTACATAGTACTGGTGTTAGCAGAGATATTCAGACAAGTGTACTGTTATACACTGTGATGTTTTATGTCAAGTACTGTCAGGTAGACATTTTCCTTGCCGTGATGTCCTGGGGAACATAGGGTGAATGCAGCTGTGTCCAGTATTGTGGTCAAACGCCTACATATTCCAGGAAAGTTATGCCATTCTGGGGGGGAGGGGGAGCTGCAAACACTTGTTGCTGGGTCTGTGTATCTAGTTCAGCACCTTGGTACAGTGATGGCAGAGTATCCCATACTTGTACATCCATTGGCGTGATAGTATTGCCTTATCTTGCTGTGGCAATACCTCACAGCTGTACAGATTCACACAGGTTACCCAGAGGCAGGGGTCATAAGTCAGGACATTACCCCTATTGTGGTGTATGGGAGATGTTTGTAGCCGCCCATTTTTGTGTTTGCAGCCAGGAATAGTATGTGTACATGGCTGTGTTTTGGACTTTGCACATTCCATGCTGCCCATGCTCCCACCCCCCCATTCTATCTTCTTCCATACATTATGCAAACATTCTCTGATAATTTCCCTATAGTTATCACCTCATCACAGCTGTGTTTTGTTGTTGATCCACAGTTCATGCAGTGGGACATGGTGGACATGTTACTGTGGTTTGTCCACATGGCCTTGCACATGGGTTATGCGGAGTGTGTTATGTTGTTATTTGGGTATCCATGACATAACATACATTGGCAGTACGGCTGAGATGCAGGCTTTTGGCAGAGGCCTGTAGGCCATTTGGTGGTGATGCAGGCCAGCTGTAGCAAGCTGTTGCATTCTGCCATTCCTACAGTCCCAGACTGCCATACAGTATATTCCCATGAGGTGTCAGGGCAGGTGTACTAGGTGTTCAGTATTAATCAGGTGGTGTGGATGCTGGCAGGGTGCTGCTTATAGCTAGGGACACACCTGCATGGTATGCCTACACTGCATGCTGCATTCTTTCGCTATTGCCATACACAGGTGGGGGGGGTCATATTGTACCCATTCCCAACAATAGGGATAAGACCGGAGAGGTACCTGTGAGTGGTGTTTGGATGAGCTGGGTGCATGTGTGCTATGGACACTACTTGCATTTGACTCACAGGTATGCATGGGGCATTCCAGTTATGCTGGCTTGTGCAGGGGACATCAGCTGTTTCTCAATACATCAGTCCTATCATCTTTGTGATCTGCAAGTGTTCAGTCAGACATCAGTATTCCCTACTACAAGCCCAGATAATGTGATGCATACCAGTATGTACAGTTCCAAGGGTGTGTCCATGTCACGGTTACACATTATACACTGTATGTCTGGGGTACTTTTCCCTGTGTACTGTTTGTATATCTAGCCCAACAGTCATGCCATGTCCATCTCTCAGATGGTGACACATATTACCGCCATACATTTACAATGGCTTACTGCTAGAATGTGCTATACTGGGGAGCATTGTCTTTGGCACTGCAGTTGTGAGGACTTGGCCCTGTCATCGGCAGTAGTGGGCAATGGCTACCAGGTCAAACTTCAACATGCATACATACTGACCACTCTCACACAATATGAACCACACACCAACCTAACACATGCTTACCTGCATATTGTACAAATGCTACAAAATATCCTGCTACCTTGGCCACCTCAGGTCATTTGTGCTCCACTGGTATTATACCTACACATACATATTACTACATGTCTACATCGGATTGGAGGGGGGGGGCACACCTCACTGTTACTACATTTCTACATAGGATTGGGGGGCACACCCGATACAACATGTCTATATCGGATTGGGGGGGCACACCAGACTGTTACTACATTTCTACTTAGGATTGGGGGAGTCACACCTGACTGTTTCTACATTTCTACATAGGACTGCGGGAGGGGGTGCACACCTGACTGTTACTATCTGACACTTGTACACATTTGCTGTAACCTATCATGCTGACTAAAGGCATATCAGTGTACTACAGGTCTTAGGTTTGATTGACCTAGATATCAGTTTCTGACTTCTTACCCTTCAGAGCTAACATCCCACTGCCTGACCTGATGTAGTCTGTCTGTGTAGGCCTGGGAGGGAAGGTTACCCATAGCCATCATTCAGAGGCCTTAGCACTGCCTTTGTTTGTGTTTGTCTACACCTGTCCTGCTGGCTGAGACTGTTGTTGGGTATGTGAACCTCCCTGACTGGCATGTGTGTGTCATATGTCACTCTGTGTCTGTGCAGGCCTTGGCAATGGTGGGGGGATGTGTGGCCCTGCCCCATGCTGTTCCTGCTGCAGCTGTTTCTGCAGGATCATATTGTGTAGCATGGCACATACGGTGACAACCTGAGTATATGTAGCTGGGGAGTACTGCAAGGCTCTACTGGATGCGTCCAGGCACTGGAACCATGACTTGAGCATCTCAAACACATGCTCTATTATAATTCTGGTCTGTGCGTGTGCCTCATTATGGAGTTCTTATTCAGGTGTGTTTGCATTTCTGATGGGTGTCATCAGTCACGGCTCCAGTGCATAACCAGCATTCCCCACTAGGTAACCGTGAGGGATGTCCCCATTGGCAAATCTCTGGTACAGCTGCATCAGATGCCAGAAGTGGTAATTGTGATAGCTTCCAGGGCAGCCAGCACACACATTCATTATTATGCCCTGGGCATTGCACACAACCTGGCAGTTGATGAAGGGGAAGCTCTTGCGGTTGATGTAGACCGTACCCCGCTCACCGAGTGGTGCTTTGATGCATATGTGAGTGCAGTCTATAGCATCCACTACCTCAGGGTATTCTGCTATTTGGTGGAAGAGAAGTATATTGCTGGCCAATGCCTCACGGGTGTTGGGGAAATATACATGCTCACTGGCATGTGCTGACATGGCATCCAGGAACTGGCAGAGTACCCTGGATGCTGATGCCTGTGAGATCCCCATGATATCCGCAGTTGGCCTTTGGAAGGTACCAGTGGCTAGTATTCTTAGGCCTACACATACCTTGGTATCCACTGGGATGGGTTCTCCTCTGTTAGTTCTGTGTGTCAGGCATGGCTGGCAAACCTCAACAATTTCCTGTAGGAGGCCCCTGTCCATCCTATAGAGCTCGACTATCTCCAGCTCATGTAGCCCCTGGTAGATTACCCTGGGTCTGTACACTCTTCATCGTCTCCTCAGTGTGGGTTGTTCAACAGCATTCTCATCCTCACCACCCTCAGCCTCTTCCACATGTTGATGTATGATATCTATTGCAGCACCTATCATTTTGTTGTTTTTGTTTGTTAAAATTCCCCCGCTTGTACACACCGGTGGTGTACAGTATGTGGGGAAAAACAGAGGGAAAGGTGTTTGCATAGTTTATAGCAGTGTTCTAGGCTGGGCTGGGCTGCTTTGCTGCCTGTGTAATTGGCTGATTCTGATACATTTCACCTGCCAGCTATGCTATTTCTCCTAGATTATCTTCCTACTGCTGTTTTCCCTTCCCATTGCCTTCCTGTTTAAGCCTGGGGGCGCGTCGTGCAAACACAGAGCTCAAATGTGCACAAAGCTGCTATTTCCTGGTTTACTTTTTTTTGTTTGTTTAAACCCCGATGCACGGCATGCACACCCACTTAGGCAATGTAAAGAGTGCTAGGCAGCCTCAGACATACCCCCTTGCTTAGCTCTGCTAAGCTAAGGACAAACCCGAGCTACAAGGCTCCAGTCCGCTTACAGTATGCCTGACACACACCCCTATGATATCAGCTAACTCCTAGGCTTGCACCAAGCTATTCCTGCTTTTACACTGCTTGGTGCTGACTAGCATTGAGGGGAAATCTGGGATTCAGTATCATTCCCCTTATTTGCATAAGACTGCCTGCTGATACATAGTTACAGGCTCCACATTGAGCCTCCCCCTTAGCAACCACTATTCACTGGCCATGTTGTCTTCTGCCTGCCATTGAGTATAATGGCAAAATAGTGATTTTGGTTAGAATGCTTATTTTATTTTATTTTTCACCCGATCCCATTTCCATGCCACTGCCCTATGCTTAAACAGCCGAAATTAGCTAAAAAAAATAAGTAATTTTTTTTAAAACTGTTATCCATGCCAGTGGCCATATATTCGGCCATTGGCATGCTTTCAATATAATATACACCCTTTATATGGAGCTGTCATGGCTCCGTTTTGTAGTTTGCAGAAATGTACTCGGTTACTAACCAAGTACATTTCTGCAGATTACACTAGTCCTGCACGGCTGGTTGACAGCTTCCTGGATTGCAAATTCACCACATTTGCATGGATTTCACCTGAGAATGGGGTGGTTTCCATACAGGAGCTGAGTCTGTGCAGGACTAGTGGAGGAGCACTCGTGTACGTCCCTGCAGCTTATTCCTGCATCGCACAGCAGAAATATTGCCTGCTGGAGCTCCTGCATTAGTCCTGCATACCATGCAAGGCTTGCTGAATCTGGGGGATAGTCTCCAACTGGATTACTGAATAGTGGCCCTGTGACACAAAGCCTTTTTTTAACTAGAGAAGACTGTTGAGTTAATGATAATTTAAGTACAAACTGCAGAAGCAGTACACTGTATTAACACATTTGCAATTGTCAAAGAATCACAAATGTATTTCATCATATGTGAATTTACAAAGGCTAAACATAATCAATTTAAAAAAACACAGCTGAGCTTCATCTAGAAATGATGTTTCCTAGACAATGACATGGCATACTGCTGTTCTTTAATGGTCTTTGTGTTTACTGCATTACTAAATAGCCAAGAAATTAAAAAAATATGCATATATATGTGTCAGAAAACAATGAATACATGCAAACCACTTGACTTGTGTAATAACCTGTTAAGAAAAATATGAAAGTCTACATGTGTCAATTCAGAGACTGCCTAACATTGTGCTAAAGAGGTTAGAATGCCAGGATTTGGCCAGATGCCACACCACAAACAGCTCTACATACCATTTAAAATGGAAGCTTGTTGATCTTTGGCTAATCTTTTCTATTTCTCTGTTTAAAGTGAAAAGCATCTTTGAAGTTATCTCAGTGTGAGTGCAGACTGTCTAATTTCGATCTGCCCTCCCTTTAACACCATTGTATATTTTTCAGTATGCTTCTTTTTGTGGCTGTCCGCTACGATCAATTTCTATACTCTTGGGATTTCTTTACTGAACTATACTTCACGCTGACAGCTTTAGTAATGATTACACTAATACTGGACATGCGTACTTTTAAGGGCTGAAATAATGGAAGTTTTGTTTTAAACTAAATGTGTGGAAGTGAGGGTGGTTATAATGCAGGAAAATCACGAATGGGCTTGAATGCGTATGTAACATGTAGCAGAAGCAGACACAAAATATGGAAATGGATGTTTCCCTTTGTTGGTGGTGTGACGTTTCCCTTTGGTGGTGGTGTGCCACTCCCCTGACAGCACTCCATGACAGTAACATGTTTTACAGTCTGTAACCTTACATTATAGTGCATCAGAATGTGTTGTACAATTACCCTTGCATTTCTGCTAGCAGTAGAAAATGTATGTCAGAGGAAGACACCATCATAACTATTTTTGCAGCGTTGACAATATGATACAAGTAGGAAATAGCTGCATGATCCTGGAGTGGCAAGTTGCCCAAGTCCATTCAGGTGTCTGTTAGGGGTAGGGTTGCCATTTGGATGTGGGCCAATAACTTATCATTAGTGGCCTGCCATCTTATTCATGTACATGACTCATGTGGGAGGGAGTTAGTGTGGAACTGGAAATGGAAAGCTCATTTAATGCATATTGGTTTTCTAGGATCACAGGCAGTTAATAAGCTATTGATCCACGAAGATCTTAAGAAGCCTAGCCTTATATTCCCATGGTAGTCTTTAGCCCTTATATTTTGCAAGCGGATACCACAGAGATAGGCTGAACAAGGATATATTTTGACTTTTGCATGTTTCCCCTTTGTATGAGGGACTATCCATAAGACATCTTTATTTTGTTTGTGTGCTGCTCATTTTCTTAGTATATGTGGCTATGACCCTGGTGATGGGCCAGCATTTAACAAAACTTAACTGAATTCTTAATGACTGCACCACTGCAAAGTTAATTATAAAAATGGAATGTTGTTCCAGTTGTTAATGGGCTTCTCTAATGTATTAGTATTTATGCAATGGAGTGCAATGGAGTATGTGGTATTTCATGTTATCTGCATGTATTAGCAGACCGATTAATTTATTTTGCTTTGCAGTGCCCACCTAGTAGGTAGTGTCATTTATTACTGTACACAGTTATCAAAATGTATTACACTAAATGATGATTTAATGTTGTTGTTTTAATAATGATTACAGCAAGATTATAGAAAAATAGGACCGATGAGAAGCCTTATGTATTAGCAGCAGTGCTGTTGAAATAGAGATGGGAACAGTGGTTCAGGACACACAGGACACATTTGAAGAGGGATTCAAGAAGTAGAAATGGGGATATATATGGCAGGTAGTACTTATTGCAAACAAAAGTAAAATGATGCACTTTAAAACATGCAATAAATGCTGCATCTGACAACAGGTACTCCCCCCTCCAAGTTCCTGCATGAAGAAAACACTAAACATCATTCACCATATGAAAGCTCCAAGAACAGGGCTAGAACAACAGAATTAAATCTGTTCTAGGTTAAAAGTTATATACATTTCCCTCACACAGGTATGGCAAACAAAGCTAATACCTGCAAACTGAGTGAATTTTGGAGTCTTTCTGCATTACCCCTTTGGAAAAACAAAGCACAGAACTAGAAAATAATCCCTTCTCATAGTGACTGTCATAAAATGCTATGACATCAGTCACTGCATATATGCAACAGAACATTCAGCATATATAAAATCACATTTTCCTTTACACAGTGCTTATTTCCACAGCTCATTTCTTCATACTGATTAAACTCCATCCCATATACTGAATGTAAAAAAGTTTACACCTATCCAGTTTTTACAATGACCCATGCAACCATAGTTATCCCACACAAAGCTGTATATGCCAAAACATGTTTGCATTATTGAAGGCATGTCACTAACTTGCATTTGGTGATTGGATTATGCATACTGCAAAATTCAAATGACTATCATTTAAAAAAATCTGTTGAGTTCAGTTGCTGGACCATAACAGTACCTTCACACAATTATGTAACTGGATACAATACACAATGGAGATAAAGAAAAAAACAAAGCAAATGTTTTTATTCTGAACTGTGACTTAACAAACAAATGACAGTGATGGCCATCAGAGTAACAGAAGTAGCCCATGAAAATGCTGCTTTTTTGGACCAGTTTAATTTTTTTAAAGAGAAGCATTAAAAACTGCCCTTCTGTTTTGGTGCAAATCCTACTGAGGAGAAAAACGTAAGAGCTTGAATGCAGATGTAACATGCTTGGCATTTTCTGCACTTTCATATTCCTCATAACAGCTAAGTTAAACATATACATACACACTATATATATATATATATATATATATATATATATATATATATATATATTTTTTTTTTTTTTTTTGATTGTTTGATCTCAAAACTCGGAGACAGGATGTCTGGGCCAGCAAATTATTTCTATTGTTTTGAGACCAGAGTTATTTGCTAGATTTTTCATGTATAATGTCTTTTATTGCTGTGGCTTCCTGGCCAGATGCAAGCTTACTACAAAATGTATATTTTGAGTTTCTGGTAGCCTGGGAACCAGAGAAGTGTCAAGAATGATGTAATGTGAAATGACTCAGCAGTACTGTGTTATCAATTTAAGACTTTCTCAGAGAGAGCGAACTAAGCATTTTGGATTTTGTCTGAACCTGAACACATCTACTCACCAGCACACTGCCTTTGCTCTTTATGTATGTAAGTTTATTTAGAACTTAGTACTTCTCTTAGAAATAGATAGAAAATAATAAGATTAGACTAGCTGTTTTCTATATTTATGTCAGACTATCCTACATTATTGTTTTGAATTTCATGTGTCTGAACTCTTGACTAGCACTGTGTTGAATTGAGGAGATTTGTCATATGTTTTTATTATTTATTATTAAATATTTTTAAACCTTTCAGCTGTGGCTGTTTTGTGTAGAGATAATTTAAGCTCTAGAGTACTTGCATGTATTTGACGATACTGCACAAAGTCACTCCAATAGTTTTGCTGTTCATCACATTTACTAATTGGATAATAATATTGCACAGTAAAATTGGACACCCTTTGGTAAGGGCCTTATTAGTAGCTTATAAATAGTGGTTGGTGGCAGTGAATTACTACCTTATAGCCTGGGCAGAAAGGGGCATAGCTGGAGAACCTGTGCCAGCCTTCCCCAGGAATGTCTGTGTGTTTGTATATAACTCCTATCTTAAAGTGTGTGTGTGTGTCAGCTACTTGGGCAGGGACACAAAGCACTGGTTGGACAGAAAGGGTGCTGGAGGTGTTGGCTTGACCACTAGTCTGAGATCTGTACCCTATAGCTGTGCCAGTGGGGAGTCTTTTTGGGGATCTGGAGAGAAAGGGAGAAACCAGCTCCAGACTGACTGTGATCTCTGTGTGCTCTTAAGGGAAATTGTACTTTACTGTGTGTGTACTTGTTATCCTTCCCAATGTGCACACCCCTCACTGGTGCTAGTGGTGATGATTGAGGGTCCTTGATTACTGGGCCAGTGCATAGGCTTCATATATTAATTGCTGGCAGTGGTGGGATATCTGCATCAAATATTAATTGTTTGATAGTGGTGAGTTAGCCACATCACATACTAATTGGCTTGTAGTGGTGTGTACATTGAATTCCTGTAGCTTGTGGACAGTGATCACTGAAGGTGTTTTTGTACTCTAAATCAGCCATGCAGTGAATATTCAGAGTTCAGATCACAATTGTTTTATTTCTTTTGTTAGCTTAGATAATCAGGGAGAGCAGGCAAGCATGTCAGTAGAGGAGTATGGCAAGCAGACAAGGAACCAGTTGGCTGAGATGTGCCAGGCTAAAGGACTGCTGCATGGAGATTGCAGCTTTAGTCACAGCTACATCAGAAAACAGCAATCAGGAGGATGATTAGACTGGCTGTGAAGATGTACAACACTCAGAAAATGGACAGCTCAACTTTTCTTCAGAGGACTTAAAAATCCATATGGAGCAAAAGAGACTTGAGTTGGAGGCCAGGCGTTTGGAAATGGAAGCTGAAAAGGAGATGCTGACTCTTCGCCAGAGTAATCGAGGTAATGGGGAAGGGAGCAACCAGATCCCAGAAGCACAAAAGGTCAGTAAAGTTCTTCCACACTTCCCAGAGGGGGATAATTTTGATAGTTTCATTCATATGTTTGAGAGGGTATGCAAAAGTATGATGTTGTCCAAAGGCTCTGGGTACAGTTCCTGACCCCCTTACTCCATGGTAAAGCTGTAAGTGTGCTGTCTAAATTATCTGATCATGATTTCTTTTATTATACTGCTGTTAAGAATTGTTTGCTAGAATTTTTTAAGCTAAAACCTGAAACTTATAGGAAAAAGTTTTGTGAGAATAGACGCAAGGCAGATGAAATTGTGTGTGAATATGTTGCTGAACTGAGCACTTATTTTCATAGGTGAGTGAGTGAATGTCAGGCCACTACTTTTGAAGGGATGGCAGACATTTTGGTGAGGGAACAAGCCCTTAGCAGTTTGCCTGAGGACATGAGGACCTGCTTAGCTGATATACAATGTGCTACTTCAGATGAGTTGGAGAAAAAGGGAGACTTATACTTCACAAGCAGGGCATCACTGCACAGGAAAGGGACACCCAGTGCTGCTCATGGGTCTAAAGAAACCCATGGTGGGCAGCCCAGACAGCCCCAACAGAACTGCCAGTAGCAGGGGAAGCCAGTAGGCCAGGTACACGTCCAAGATCTAGGGTTAAATGTTTTGAATGCAACCAGTGGGGCCATGTGGCATATAGATGTCAATGGAGGCAAGATGGGGAACATAAAGTGAGGGAGTTAGTAAGTGGGAAAGACAAAATGCCAACAGTAGGTTGTCTTGAGACAACAAGGGTACCTAACTACCACCAGAGGTTATATGCTATTGTAGTGAATGACAAAGAGGCCATTGCTAAGAGAGACACAGCCTCTGACATAACTATTGTGAAGCCTGCAATGGTTACAGATGAGAACTACTTGCCTGGGCAGTCTACTCCAGGCAGAGCTTTAGGAGAGACCCCATTTGAAATACCTTTGGTTAGGGTTCACCTTGACTGGGAGGGTGGAAAAGGAAGCCAGTAAGTAGGTGTGTTTGAGGATATCCCTGCAGATGTCTTGAAAGGAAATGATTTTGATAATACAGTACCATGTGCTCATGCAATTACACAGAGTCAGGCTTGGAGACCAGCATGTGGGTCTGGTAGCCTGGGGGAGACCCAGTCAGACTACTCAATTGCAGCCAGAACTGGTGAGGTGGTTACTTCAGGGAGGGAGCTACTCTGTAGCAGTGAGACTGAAGATGTGCCACAGCTGCTTGTGGGTACTGATGTTCCCTTGGACAGAGTGACTGCAAAGGTAGAGGATAGTAGTAGTACCCAGCTTGACAGTGAGGCACCTCTGTCAGAGGATGCCAGACTTGCTGTGGAAGAGGAGCTGGGCAGGGTTATAAAGAGAGAGTTGAGACTGGCTCAGCTCTCAGACCCTACATTGGAAGGCCTGAGAGAGGTAGCTAGTCAGGCACCTGATTCTCAAGGGAAGGGGGAATCTGTATACTGGGACAAAGGGTTAGTGTTTAGAGAGTGGACCCCTGAGGGAGGGCTAGAAGGTGAGAAAATAAAGCAGTTGGTAGTGCCTAGAGCCTACCATATGGTGCTTCTAGCCATAGCCCATGATATTCCCCTTGCAGGTCATATGGGCATAAAACGTACAAAGAGATGCATTATGTAGAACTTCTATTGGCCTGAAATTTCCAGAGATGTAAAAGGGTACTACAGGACCTGTAAGGAGTGCCAAAAGGTAGGCAAGGCAGGAGAGAAGATGATAGCTCCTTTGATGCCATTTTTTTGTGATTGAGGAGCCATTTCAGAGGGTAGCTATGGATATTATGGGGCCTCTGAGTACCCCAAGTTCCACAGGGAAAGTATATCCTAATGGTAGTAGATTATGCTACAAGATACCCTGAGGAAGTGGCTTTGTCCTCCATTGAGGCAGAAAAGGTGGCAAATGCTTTGTTAGAGATTTTCAGCAGAGTAGGTTTCCCAAAAGAAATACTGACTAACAGAGGTGCCAATTTCATGTTAGGCCTGCTGGCTTGTCTGTGGAAGTACTGTGGGGTGAAGCACCTAAAGACCACCCCCTGCCATCCCCAGACTAATGGTTTTGTTGATAGGTTACACTCTACACTCAAGTCCATGCTACGGGCATTTGCAGACCAGTTTAAGAGGGATTGGGGCAGATATTTGCCCCATCTGTTGTTTGCTTACCGAGAGGTTCCCCAGAAATCCACAGGTTTTTCACCCTTTAAGTTGTTGTATGGGCATAGGGTGAGGGGGCATCTTGATTTAATACGTGATGAGTGGGAAGGTGAGTGTGAATGTCGCAAGGAGTCTGTTGTGACATATGTTCTTAACCTCAGGACAAGGCTCAGGGAACTCATGGGCTTGGCCCAGGAGAACCTGGCAGAAGCCCAACAGCAGAAAAAAGTCTGGTATGACAGGAATGCGAGAGCTAGAGAGTATGCTGTAGGGCAGCAGTTAATGGTTCTCATTCCTGTCAGACACAACAAGCTGTAAACAGCCTGGGAGAGACTCTACAAGGTGGTAAGAAAGGTAAGTGATTTTAACTACATGGTAGAACTGCTAGGCTGGAGGCAGGGGCACAAACTGTACCATGTTAACATGATGAAACCTCACCATGATAGGGAGGGCCTTGTGCTGAGCATTTGCAGTGGTTTGCAGGAGGAGTCTGAGGGAGATCTGGTGACTGATCTCCTCAGTGAGCTCTAACTGGCACCTCGGTGGAAGGGGTAGCAATGTCCCATCAGCTATCTCCTACCCAGGTTTGAGAAATCTTAACAGTGTTACAGGAGTTTGGGGACATGTTCACTGGGAGACCTGGGTGCACCCACCCGGTGCAGTGCCAGGTGGATACAGGACCCCGATGGCCTATTAGGCAGGCCTCTTATAGGGTGCCTGAGAGAATCAAACAGACTCTGATGGAGGAGATACAGTAAATGTTGGAACTAGGAGTAATTCAAGAGTCCAACAGTCCCTGGGCCTCCCCAGTGGTGCTGGTGCCAAAGAAGGATGGCAGCACCAAGTTCTGTGTGGACTACAGGAAATTAAATAGTCAAACAGAGTCAGATGCTTACCCCATGCCTAGGACAGACAAAGCTCTAGAGAAACTGGATGGGGCTAAGTATCTTACAACTATTGATCTTACCAAGGGTTACTGGCAGGTGCCCTTGACTCCCAGTGCTAGAGAGAGGTCAGCCTTTGTGACTCCTTTTGGCTTGTCTGAGTTAACAAATATGTCCTTTGGTATGAAAAATGCCCCAGCGACTTTCCAGAGGCTGGTAGATCATATCCTAGCAGAAGCAAGAGGGTTTGCCTTTGCTTACCTAGATGATATTGCCATCTACAGCCATTCCTGGCAAGAGCACCTTCAGCATGTCAGTGAGGTGCTGGGCAGACTACAGAGAGCAGGGTTGACCATTAAGTCCAACAAATGTCAGGTTGGTTTGGCGGAGATCTCCTACCTGGGGACATTGAGTGATGAGTGGAAAGATCAGGCCAGAACCTGCCAAAGTGGAAGAGATTCAGGCATGGTCTGCACCTGTTACCAAAAAGCAGGTGAAGGCATTCTTAGGGACAGCAGGGTACTACAGAATTTCATCCCCAGTTATAGTACCATAGCTGCTCCCCTCACAGACCTGACAACAAAAAACAGGCCAGATAAGGTAGTGAGGACCACAGCATGTGAGCAGGTATTCCAGAAGCTTAAAGAAGCTTTGGGAGTACCCCCTGTTTTAGCCAGTCCAGATTACAGCAAAGAATTTTTTGTGCAGGTGGATGCTTTGAACCATGGGGTGGGGGCTGACTTAGCCAGATTTCTTTAGAGGGAGAAGAACACCCAGTGGTTTATCTCAGTCATAGGCTCCAACCCAGGGAGGAATGCCATACATCTGTAGAAATGGAATGTCTAGCCATAGGGTGGGCACTGCAGAAATTTCAACCTTATCTGTATTGAAGAAAATTCACTGTAGTTACAGATCACAATCCCCTAACATGG
Source organism: Protopterus annectens (assembly GCF_019279795.1). Lineage (NCBI taxonomy): Eukaryota > Metazoa > Chordata > Ceratodontiformes > Protopteridae > Protopterus > Protopterus annectens. The sequence continues at coordinate 1,121,111,870 of NC_056747.1, read as the reverse complement.
TCACACTGAGCCAGCCAGCAAAATGCTAAGTTGCTAAGATGGAGCATAGGTTTCCAAGAATACGATATGTCAGTGCAGCACTGCAGTGTTATTAGCAATGCCAATGAAGACGGGCTCTCAAGACAGTGAATGGGGTAAGGTATACTCAGATAGACCTAACCCTCTCAAGCAATGTTTCTTAAGGGACACTTGAAAAACTAGTTTGAGTTCTCGGGGTGGGGGGGGGGGAGAAATATGAAAAGCTAGACAGAATTTTGTAGATAAGTCTATGTCATTGTAAATATTAATATAATCCACAGGCTTGGTTTACAAATGCTAAGAGAACTATGTATTATGATCAAACTATATGTTGTACTGAGCTTCAAAAAATGTAACCACAGTGCCCTCTGCTAGAAGAAAGCCGATAAATAAAGCATTTTATGACTGTTTGACCTCAAAACTTGGAGACAGGATGTCTGGACCAGCAAATTCTTTCTATTGTTTTGAGACCAGAGTTAATTGCTAGATTTTACATGTATAATGTCTTATATTGCTGTGGCTTCCTGGCCAGGTGCAAGGTTACTTCTTCTTTCGGCTGCTCCTGTTAGTGGTCACCACAGCAGATCATCTGTTTCCATTTCTTTGTGTCCTCTGCATCTTGCGGTGTCCTCTCTCAACACCATCCATAAACCTTATCTTAGGCCTTCCTTGTTTCCTGTTACCTGGCAGCTTCATCCTTAACATCTTTTTCCAAATATAATCTGCATCCCTCATCAGCACATGTCCAAACCAACGTAATCTTGCCTCTCTGGCTTTGTCTCCAAACCTTTCAACCTGGGCTGACCCCCTAATATACTTATTCCTAATCCTGTCCATCCTCGTCACACCCAGTGCAAATCTTAACATCTTTAACTCTGCCACATCCAGCTCTGACTCCTGCCTTTTTGTCAATGCCACTGTCTCCAATCCCATACAACATAGCTGGTCTCACTACCCTCTTGTAGACCTTCCCTTTCTCTCTTACTGGTACTCATCTGTCAAAAATCACTTTGACACTCTTCTCCACCCACTCCATCCTGCCTGTACTCTCTTCTTCACCTCTCTTCCACATTCATCATTACTCTGAACTGTTGATCCCAAGTATTTAAACTCATCCACCTTTGCCATCTCTACTCCCTGCATCCTCACCATTCCTCTATCCTCCCTCTCATTCACACACATATATTATGTCTTAGTCCTGCTTACCTTCATTCCTCAGCTCTCTAGAGCATATCTCCATCCCTCCAGGGTCTCCTCCACCTGTTCCCTACTCTCACTACAGATCACAATGTCATCTGCAAACATCATAGTCCAGGGGGACTCCTGTCTGATCTCGTCTGTCAACCTGTCCATCACCATTGCAAATAAGAAAGGGCTCAGAGCTGATCCTTGATGTAATCCCACCTCCACCTTAAATACATCCATCATTCCCACTGCAGACCTCACCGCTGTCACACTACCCTCGTACATATCCTGTACCAGTATTACATACTTCTCTGACACTCCCGACTTCCTCATACAATACCACAACTCCTCTCTAGGCAAACTGTCATATGCTTTCTCTAAGTCCACAAAGACACAATGCAACTCCTTCTGACCTTCTCTGTACTTTTCAATCAACACTCTTAGAGCAAACATTGCACCTGTAGTGCTCTTTCCTGGCATGAAACCATACTGCTGATCACCAATCATCACCTTCCTTCTTAACCTAGCTTCCACTACTCTTTCCCATAACTTCATGCTGTGACTAATCAGTTTAATCCCTCTGTAGTTACTACAGCTCTGCACATCACCCTTATTCTTAAAAATTGGTACCAAAACACTTTTTCCTCCATTCCTCAGGCATCCTCTCACTTTCCAAGATTTCATTAAACAATCTAGTTAAAAACTCCACTGCCATTTCACTTAAACACCTCCATGCTTCCACAGGTATGTCATCTGGACTACCAGCCTTTCCATTCTACATCCGATTCATAGCTATCCTTACTTCCTCCTCGCTAATCCATTGCACTTCATGATTCACTATCCGCACATCATCCAACCTTCTCTCCCTCTCATTCTCTTCATTCATCAATCCCTCAAAGTACTCTTTCCATCTGCTCAACACACTCTCCTCACTTGTGAGTATGTTTCCCTCATTATCCTTTATCACCTTTACCTGCTGCAGATCTTTACTAGCTCGGTCCCTCTGTCTAGCCAATCAGTACAGGTCCTTTTCTCCCTCCTTAGTGTCTAACCTTTTATACAACTCTTCATACGCCTTATCCTTAGCATTTGCCACCTCTCTCTTTGCCATGCATCTCATCTTCTTATACTCTTGTCTACTTTCTTCATCTCTTTGACAATCCCACTTCTTCTTCGCCAATGTCTTTCTCTGTATACTCTCCTGTACTTCTTCATTCCACCACCAGGTCTCCTTGTCCACCTTCCTCTTTCCAGATGTGACAATACCCACCCCCAGGCTTTGAATCAATTCCTTTGTCAAGGACCAACAGATCACCAGTGCAAAGGAAGGCAATGCATAAAGCACAGGGAATCTATAAAACATGGAGTGCAGGAACAGTGTTTCCAGCCTCTCCTGGTAAGTAAGGCTCTTTAGACCGGAGAACTTTTTTGAGTTTGTTAATTTGCCAAAATTATGTACATCCCAATGGGGTAATGGGTCTTAATAGTGGGTAATATAGGGAAACTATAACATCTTTGAAAGCAGACTAAACAGTTTTGGCTATTAGTTGTGTAAAGTGGAAGGATTTCCTTACTATAATTGCCATGTGATGATCAAATCATACCAAGTACGCAGGTTCTTCACTGCCTTCTCATTTCATAAGTGAAGGTTATTTATACTGTATATTGCGGGTAATTGGTGTTGTCCAAATTAGACAATACTGTACTTTTATGCATTCAGTTTAAGCCTGTTATCTGTACACCATGTATTAACTAGGGTAAGCTCTTTCTAAAGGCTTTGTCATTTATAACCATCAGTTTTGACATCAGAGAAGCAGATGCAAAACAGGAAAGGATTCAATATAGACCCCTAAGGACTCCACTGATTATCACACCACTATTTGAAGAGGCAACTGCCACACAAACAACATTTGCTCTGTTTTTCAGCCAACTGTCTATCCAGCTTACTAAAGAAGTATCTGGCTTAAGCTATGTAGTTTCTTTTCAATTCTGGAAAGAGATAAGGTATTAAATGTTTTGGCCAGATCAAGATAAGCTGTATGAACTACTGTCAACAGCATGAGTGACTCACTCAGATAAGTTATCAAGACTTAACAGCCATGATCTCCCCTTGATGAAGCCATATTGTTGTGGATAAAACCTAATGAGATTCTTGATATCATAATTAATGAGATTGGCTATGATACAATTCACAGCTTTGCAGATCAGACTCCTTAGGATGACTGGTCTTTAATTTCCAGGGTCTAACATAGCGCCACCCTTGTGGAGGGGCATCAACATAGCAGTGCACCAGGATGCAGGAACATAGCCCGTGGACAAGCTTAGGTTAAAGGGTTCAAAGAGAGGTTCAGTAAGAGCATGTGTGACAGTGTTTATTAAACTCTCAGGTATGTTGTCAAGATACAGAGGAAGTGTTATTGTTTTTTGATAGCACCTTAAGAACATGTTCCTCAATGATAATAGGGAGTGTGAGGGGATTCAGTGTTGAGTGGTGTCGGAACAGGGATTTCAGAGCTGAAGTTTGCAGTGAATATATTTGCTAGTATATTAGTAGCATCAATGGACTCGGAGTAGGTGAACTCCATTAAGGAAAAGTTCAGAGCAATCATAGTGCTGTTTCTTAATTTTCTAATATAGTTAATTAAGATTCTTTTACTTATTCTTCACTTCAGAAGCTAATCCTCACTCCTGGATTGGTTTGCTGGTTCATACAGTGCTTTTCAGTTTCTTGAAGAGATTTTTATACTGTCCTAATTTATGGAGCTCTAGCTTTGCCATGCAGTTTGATGAGATATTTTCCCTCTGGTTATAAAGCTTATTTATGTTGCTTGACCACCAGAGGATTTGGTTTTAAATTTCCCATTGTAGTTGGCTCTAGTTGGGACTGTTAAATCTATGCATTTGTCTAAGTGGGTATAAAGCTCCTTAGTGAAGCTGGCTGTTGTTCATAGATTCATAGGTTCATGGGATATTTACTATGCTAATGAGCACAAGGGCCTTTTTAAGTCTAGCCATGTATCCCAAATCTCTGACAATTTCTGGTACTCTTGCTAAGTGTATGCAGGAGGTTGGGATGTGAAACATTTACAAGCAGGGGCCTGGGAGATGAACCATTTACAGGCTGCCTGTGTCTGTTAGAGACAAATGTGCCAAAACAGGGATGAATTTCCTGTTCCCCATCCAACTGTCCCAGTTACACTTCTATTGGGTTAGAGAGGAACTCTGCTTTACATGGATGGGGAGCCTGTTCCAGAGATGGGGTAGTTTCTAGGATACATACCTGTCTCTCCAGCAGGTCTTATTTATATCACAGCCAAGACTTAAGTCTTTAGAAAGGGTATTTCTGGTGCTGTTTGTTTTGTGAATATGCAGGAGCTCCATCAGAGTGGGGACTGTCAATGCCTTGTATGCCTCACATAGATCTCCCTTTAACAGCCTGTAGGAAACAGAAGGCAGGGATAGGGCCTTGAGGCAGCCTGCAATGGATATGTTATTTATGCCCTGTGAAATCCAAACACAGACCAAACTGAAAATAAGTAAAAGTGTACACTGGAACAAGTTCAAACTCAGCACAATATGGCATTGAATGGTGAAATAAACTAAATTCAAACAAAAGGAATAGGTTAGCGCTTTTGCTTTGATGAAGTTTAATAATACATTAAATGAAAGTGCTAGGTAGTTTGTTCCAGAGTATGGGAAGTCTCTGGGACAGGAATCTATCCCTTCAGCATGTTCTGTTTATTGTGGTGACAAGGTTTAGGTCCCTAGAATGTGTAGCTCGGAGGGATTGGGATTTCTTTAAGTGGAGTATGTCCAACAGCTCTGGGTTTGACATAGCTTTGTATGTTAGGCAGAGATCAGTTAGTTAGTTGAGTGTCAAGTGGATTTTACAAGGAGCTGAGAGCTTCAGGGGAAGAGAAGTTTAGTGCTACTTATGCTAAGTAATTTGCATTGTTAGTAGCACAACAGGTAATATACTTGCTTTTGATGCAGAAGGCCATGGGTTCTACTCCCAAAGTATGCAGATGGATCGCTGATACTGTATTGTGTTGTACTTTAAAGGGAGTGGATGCTGCAGTCCTATGAATAGGTTCATAGGTGGGTACTAGGCTATCAGCCCTTGGGTCTATACAAGCCCAGCCAAAAAGGTACCCTGGCTTTTGCCACCCAAAAAAATTATTTTCCTGTGCCACTGTCGAGCAGAGCCACAGAAGTGATCCCCGGGGTGAATTTCCTATTTCCCATCCAATCATCAAGATTTTTCTTGAAGCGTGCTAATGAGGAGCTTTGTTTGATATAGATAGGTAGTTTATTCCAGAGTATGGGAAGTCTCTGGAACAGGAATCTATCCCTCCGGCATGTTCTGTTTATTGTGGTGACAAGGTTTAGGTCCCTTGAGCATGTAGCTCAGAGGGATTGGGCTTTCTTTAAGTGGAGCATGTCCATCAGCTCTGGGTTTGACATAGCTTTGTATGTTAGGCAGAGATCACCTCTGAGTAGGCGATATGTGACGGAGTAAAGCTGGAGTTTTTTGAGATGGTCTGCGTAGGGCATCTGTTTGAGGCAGGTAATCCTCTTTGTGAGGTATTTCTGCGGCCTTTCCAGTTGTTGTAGATGTCTTGTGAGGTACATGCCAAAAGGGACGTTGTACTCTATAATGGGTCTAATGAGTGGTGAGTAGAGGGGAACAATGACCACTTTTTTTCTGGATGAGAAACCTTTTGTGATGAGGTGTGCCATGTAGAAGGATTTCGTGACTACTGTGGTGATGTGATTATCAAAGGAGAGACTACTGCCCACCTGTGTCCCAAGGTCTCTTATGACACTTTTGGTGTTAAGTATACTACCGCCTATGTTGTAGTTCATTGGTACAGAGTTTTTACCAAAGGGGATGGCAATGCACTTTTTGGCATTGAGCTTGAGGCCATGGCTTTGACACCAGGCATCTGCCTCAGTGAGGCCCTTTTTTAGGATGTCAACCTCATTAGGAGTTTTGATTATGGCTCCTAGTTTGCAGTCATCTGCGAACTTCATTAGCCAAAGACCTTATGTGTTAGCCTGTACTTCAGAGAAGCAAATACCAAACAGGAAAGGTCCCAGGACTGAACCCTGTGGTACTCCACTTATCACTGCTCTGAAGTTGGATTTGGAGTCTGCTACTTTCACAGTGTGGGTTTTGTCAGTGAGTCAGTTGGCAACCCATCTTGTGACATAGAGATTTATACCTAGTTTAGTGAGTTTATCTATAATTCCAGAGTGGGGGATGGTGTCAAAGGCCTTGGCAAGATCTAGATAGACTGTGTGAGCCACCTTACCTCGTCTACGGCTTTGGTGACTGCTTCAAAGAAGTATGTCAGGTTTAGGAGACATGATCTGCCTTTTACAAAAATGAACTGGGTGGGGTCCAGAGTTTGGAGTTTACCAATGTCTTTGTTTATAAGTTCTATGATGATACGTTCCATGGCCTTGCAGACCACGCTCATCAGGCTAATGGGGTGGTAGTTCCTGGGGTCCATGGTGGCTCCCCCCTTGTGGAGTGGGATAACAGTCACTGTGCACCATTCAGTGGGCACAAAGCCTAAGGTGAGGCTATGATTGAACATGGTACTTAGGTGGGGTGCCAGTTTGTTCTGTAGTTTGTGTAGAATGCAGCCTGGGTTGTTGTCTGGTCCCATGGATGCTGTGTTCTTGGCTATGGAGAGTGTGGTTTTTACCTGTGCAGCCGTGATGACAGGACCTTTGCATTCTTCTGGTATAGAGATGGGCCTTTTAGGGGGTGAGAGGGGGGTAAAGTTAACACTGAACCTATCTGCCAGGATGTTGGCAATATCAGTTGGGTCTGTATATTTAGTGCCATTATGCTGTAACTCAGAGCAGATCTGAGTGTTGCCATTGAGATTCTTGACATAGCTATAGAATGCTTTGTGGTTGTCTTTAGAACCAGTGGCAATTTTGTTTTCGTAACCAGCTTTGGAGGATTTTATCAGGGATCGCAGCTTCTTACTGAGGCTGACCAAGGAGCTCCTCCACTCATGGGATTTTATTCTCTTTTGCAACAGTTTCTTCCTTCTGTTGTACAGTTTGTTTATGGCAGGGGACAACCAGATTGGCTTCCTTTTTTTGTAGAGGTGGACTCCCTAATTCTAACTTCCTGGATCCTGTCTGTGAGCCAGCTGGCTATCCACCATGTGACATAAGGATTTGTGCCTAACCTCTTAAGTTTGTCAACAATGTCTGAGTGGGAGATTGTGTCAAATGCCATGGCCAGGTCAAGGTAGGCAGTGTGAACCATTCTGCTCTCATACATTGCTTTGGAAACCTTCTCAAATGGTCCACCAGGTTGAGCAGACATGACCTGCCCTTGATGAAACCAAACTGGATTGGGTCCAGTGTCTGGATGTTTCTTAGGTCATTATTGATCATTTCCATGATAATTCTTTCTATGCCTTTGCATATGAGACTAGCATGACTTTTGGATATCTAGTCACCAGGGTCTGTAGATGGTCCGTCTTTATGCAAAGGGATGACTGTTGATGTTCTCCATTCATAAGGATGACGCTTGTTTGGAGGCTACAGGTAAATAGCAATTCCAAAGGATCTGATATGTCATGTTTCATGCTATTTAGAAGGCATCCTGAGATACTGTCTGGGCTCATTGATGTTGTGTTCTTGGCCTTAGAGAGAACATTAAGGACATATCCCCTAGTGGTATCAGGGAGAGTTATATTTGATGGTATCTCCTGAGGGAAGATTGATGGGGAGAGAGGATTAAAGTTGGACCTGAATTTGTCAGCCAGTAGGCTTGCTATATCTTTTGGCTAAGTATAGGTGGCTCCATTTGCAATGACATCTGCACACAATTTTGTATTGCCTTTGAGGTTGTGGATGTAGCTAAAGAATACCTTGTTGTTGTTCTTGGCCTAGGAGGCCAAATTTACTTCAAATTTGGCTTTGGTAGACTTTATTTGTCCTCTGAGTTGTTTGTTTAGTTTGATAAGTTTGCTTTTATCCTGCTGGGTGCTGCATCACCTAACTTTTGCCATGATTTTCTTCCTTCTGTTATATAGCCCATTGATTTTGTGATTCCATCAGGGTGGCTTGTTTTTTGAGTTAGCTCTGTACACCTTCCTGGTGGGTACAGCTGCCTCTCTGCAGCTGTTAACATGCTTGTATAGGTTTCTGTGAAAGTCGCAACAATGACATCTTGGGTAATGTTAGATATTTCATCATATAATTGTATAAAATTCACACATACTGGAAGCCTTTAAATTCAGAGACATTGTTTACAATGGATATGGTAGTTCTGAGAATAAATGCTACAAGTTTGTCATTTGACTTAACTGGTGATAGACTGGGGAGTGCAAAAGATAATGACAATACTTGTGTGGACCAGATCAAGAAATGTGGCATTTAATGCATTTGCTACCTATTTGGTCCAGGGAATTCCAGTTTACCAAATCAAAAAATCTCTGGGTATATCCTATGTTGTAGGTATAGGTGGGGGGGGGGGGGGGGGGTAACTGAAATCATCTAGGATTATGGAGTTGTTGCTAGTTTATGAATACTCGATTGGGAACCAAATTAGCTGTTGTTGACTTGTAGGTGTAGGTGTGTATGCAGCAGGTAAATTGTGAGACTTCTGCTGAGGCCTATTAATACAAAGTTGAGGAATCTTTTGTAAAAATGTCTTTATATCACAAGCATGTAACATTCTTATGTGTTTTGTTTGACAATGTAGTAGTGGTTGAGGTGAGGGTGTGACTATGCAATGCTCACTGTGTATTGTTAATTGTGAAATGGATGTCTCTATATTAGCTAGGCATTTACACCTTTCTCAGAGTTTTTGTGTTATGTTGCAGTTCATTATCAGTGATCATAAGGCAGTTACTATGTGCTAAGAGTTCTGGCAAGTAAAGTGCAACAAATTTGCTGACCCTCTGTGTTGTCCAGTGCTTGAATGTTAGCTGGCTATATGCATAAGGATGCTAAGGGTAAACTGGGAGAGTAATACCAAAACGTATCAGTGATGCCAGAGAGTTTGGGCATTTGTTACCTAAAATGTTGGCTTTGTCCCTGAGTCTTTCCTTAGGAAGTTGAATGAGATTTCTTTTCTTTATCAGTTTTCTGAGATGTACATAGTCAAATTAGTTATAATTTCTGGGGCTGTCTGTGGAAGAAAATGATTAAATGTTGGGTGGTCAGTATTCTGACTTTGCAAGATTGTATGAAGCAACTTGGAATACTTTAATGTGTGTCTACTGTTTGCGTGAAATAAATTCATTATATAGACAGCATTTTTATCACAATCAACATCTGAGGGAAACACACAGAAGTGAATATAACTGATGGGTGGGGGTGAGAGCTGTCTGTGAATGAAAATAGCTGTCCTGCTTGTCATGTGTTCAGTTAAAACAGTCACTGATCTTGCTTTGCAAAACTGCTACATATCTGTGTGAAGTGTTATGGAATGATTTATTATTGACCTTTATTTATGTTTTGAAATTTGACATCTGAGGTGTACACAGTAAAGTGGATGTAATTGGTGGGTACAGAACCCACTTTTGTGTGCAGATGACTTATCCATGCTGTTACTTTAACACTGTTAAACAGTAGTTACTGATCTGGCATGGCTGGAATTGTGTCAAACAAAATATGCTTAAAGTGTAAAGGTAGCATTTCTATGGTTTATGCATGTGGGTGTTCAGTGTATTTAAGAGGAACAAAATGGCCAAAATTGCTCTCATTTTCCATCACAAGCATCAGCACTGTACATAAGTGGCTGTCTTTGATGGTCTGGAGGATTCTAGTAAATGGTTGCCATACCACAGCACATAGTTCTGATTTCTTGGCTGTGGCTTCTCCAGTGAAGTCGGATGCCCTCTCCGTATCTGTGTGGGTTTATCTATTCACTCTGGTTGTCCCAAATCCCAAAAGAAATGAGACAGGTGAAGTGGTGTTCCTCCAATTTTCCTGTAGGTGAGCATGCAGTGTGTGTGTGTGTGTGTGTGTGTGTGTGTGTGTGTGTGTGTGTGTGTGTGTGTGTGTGTGTGTGTGTGTGTGGATCCCCATCAGTTGATCGAGTTTTCAGAAACTCAAAATTCATATTGATGAGACAATATGATTGGATTTCTGAAAACTTGAAGCTTTTGAGGATTGGGAAATTTACTGTTTTCCTCGGATCTTGGAGTTGGTATACAGGCAGTCCCTGGGTTAAGGATAAGATCCGTTTTTTTTAGTTTGTCCTTAAGTCAAATTTGTATGTAAGTCAAAACACGTACATATCATTCTTATTAAATGTCACTTAGTCAAATGTTTGCCTCAGTCTAGTATTTATTTTACTTTTCTTTACATATAAAACACTTTAGAAACACTTCCAAACAAACAAAAAATTTTAAACGTAATACTGTACTATAGCTATGCTTTCTTACTTCCTATCAACAAAGCTGGTTTAAGACATCTTATTAAATGCAGTGTTTATGAGAACTTTTTCCACACACACACAAACCATACTTCTCAGCTGTACAGATTTTCACAGAATGTGCAGATTTTGCTTAGCAAAAATAGTGGCAAATCATTAAAGACTGAAGTTAGAAAATAATGACAGACATTTGAGTTTCAAAATTCATACCCTTCAGAAAATTCATGCTAATGCAAAACCCGCTATTCTATCAACTTTCTAAGTTTGTAAGAGCAATATTTATTAAAATTGTCCTTATTGTGGAGCATTTGTCCCACTTTTATTTATGGCTTTGCCCAGATTTCCTGCTCTAAGAGGTTTAGAGGTATGACACACACACACACACACACACACACACACACACACACACACACACACACACACACACACACACACACTTAGGCAACTTCAATGATTTTAATTTTTTTCACGTTAATTCCGACATTGCGGCAGCCCATTTTTATCTATGGGTTGTCCGCATGTCAGATGTCCATAACCCGGGGACTGCCTATATCACTTTTCAGATGTGTGTAGTGCTCATATGATATTTTTGAAAAGTTTAAGTGAAAAGCAGCACCTTCTTTGTAAAATGGGCTACAGATGTAGGTCTGCTATAATATGTGTAATCATCTCATACTTACCTGGCAGGACTCACACATATCTTGCAGGAGAGAGACCTAGATCAAGAAGGTGGGTCTCCCAGGGTAAGACTCTTCCACTGCACTTGGGAAGGGCCAACCACTGCGATTTCCCCAAATGCAGGAAACTCTAACGACATCATTTATGGTAGTGGGGGACTGCATGCTTGCTTTACCCCTATGAACTGGTTAAAAAAGACTGTTGCTTGCATATTTACATAAATTAAACTATATTAGCACAATAAACATTTTTTTTTCATTTCATCAAGAGTTATGATCTGATATATCAATTGGAAGAAAAATAAGTTTGTTCTACTGGTAACGTAACAGAAAAAAAAATCTGTAGCATTAAAAAAGAGAAAAAAAAAACACTTCTCAGCAGCTGCCTTTATAGACAGGGTAAGCTTTCATTTGCTGTTAAACAATCTTCCACTGCCAAGGGTAAATTGAATAATTTAAACAGTTTTTTTACAGTGCTAGCAAAGCCCTTGAACAGATTGTGGCATTATTTATCAATGAGAAGAAAACGAAACTTGTTATACTGAATTGCCATTATTTATTTAGTGCTTCTCTGTTCAAAACTCAGCTTATTGCCAAACATATTGTTTGCCCAGCCTCAACAAAAAGTCTGTCTTATTATTTTTATTGTTTTATAATCCTGCATGTTATTTTTCTTTATGTATTTTCCCCATTGCAGCACAGTGACATGTTGGAAGTATCTCCAAGTCTCATGGCTCCACAGTCTACAGTTCAGTCCTGTCCACTAGTCTGCATGCTCTTCCTTTCCTGTGTTGGTAAGCTCAAATTCTCTTCCCTTGCTCAGATACATGCTGGTTAACTGGCTACACTGGAGTGTGTCTATACATTTGTCATACATGCTATATATACCACTAACCTTGTAGTCCAAGTCAAAAGGCCCAGAAATGGTAGTGCAGTCCCACTTAGATGCTAAACAAATAATGAAATTAAAAACCTGAACTCATGAACAAAGATCTTCAGAAAGGTATGTAAAAGTATTTCAGAAACAACTCTTCCACTGTAGGTCCATAATAAAAATAACTAACCTGCAAAAAATTATCACAATAAATGACATGGTGCATTAACCAATGACAGTGTCTGACTGGGAGTGGTAACAGTCGCCTGACAGAATAAGTGAAAATGCACACACACACACACACACACACACACACACACACACACACACACACACACACACACACACACACACACACACACACTCAACTCTACTTTACCTATTCCATAATTAACCCCCTCCCCTTATGCAACCACCCACCTCTTAACTCCTGCCAGGGATCGCTCCCTCTCTCTCACTCTTCACTCTCTCTCTCTCTCATACACACAGTCACTTCCTCATTCATACCTGCATTCACTCACGCATTGCTTTCACTCTCCCGATCTCTCTCTCACACGCAGTCACTTCCTCTTTCATACCTGCATTCACTCACACATCACCCTCACTCTCTCTCAGTCTCTCTCTCACACACACACACACACACACACACACACACACACACACACACACACACACACACACACACACACACACACACACTCAACTCTACTTTACCTATTCATTAATTAACCGCCTCCCCTTATGCAACCACCCACCTTGTAACTCCTGCCAGGGATCGCTCCCTCTCTCTCACTCTTCACTCTCTCTCTCTCTCATACACACAGTCACTTCCTCATTCATACCTGCATTCACTCACACATCACTTTCACTCTCCCGATCTCTCTCAAATGCAGTCACTTCCTCATTCATATTGGCTTTCACTCACACATCGCTTTCACTCTCCCAATCTCTCTCTCACACACAGTCACTTCCTCTTTCATACCTACATTCACTCACGCATTGCTTTCACTCTCCCGATCTCTCTCACACACAGTCACTTCCTCATTCATACCTGCATTCACTCACATATCACCCTCACTCTCTCTCAGTTTCTCTCTCACACACACACAGAGATTTGGGCATCTTTAATGATTTAAATTTTTTTTCATGTTATTTCTGACATTGCAGCAGACTATTCGTATCTATGGGTTGTCCGCATGTCTGATGTCCGTAATCTGGGGACTGCTTGTATATAATTTTCAGGAGGTGTGGGGGGTGCAGCTCACCACAAGGGGATGCGGGGGGACTAACCCTCCCCTGCAAAAATATATAAAAAAAAAAATATATATATATATATATATATATATATATATATATATATATATATATATATATATATATCTGTGTGTGTTTTTTTTGTTAATGTTTGAGTTTTTGGAAATTTGATCATACTGACTTGCTAATATGAATTTCAAGTTTCTGAAAACTCAATCAACTGACATAGATTCATGTGTATGCATGTGTGTGTGTGTGTGTGTGTGTGTGTGTGTGTGTGTGTGTGTGCCTTTATGCATCTTGCAATAGACCTGGTTTGACAGAGCTAATGTCAATATTGTGTTAAGTTTGTCTGAAAAATCAGTATAGCTTAGGATTTCCAGGCACATGCATAACTCTTAGTATCAACAAAAATAAAAAGTAAAAAGAGAGAGAGAAAGAAAAAATTCATTATCTTTTAAAAATAAGGCAAAAACATAAAATGCATCATGGAACAGCTAGAACCTCAAAGATTTTGTGAGCTGATGGTCCCTCACACCCTAACCTGCATAAGTATATTTTCAACATCCAGTATTGACGTTTGCTTTGAACCTCATCTAGTGTAAAACCTGCCTACTCAGAAGTATACATAAAAGGTCACTATAGTTCATGGTGTGGTGGGAGACAATGTGGTTATTTGTTAATTTAATTCTCCTTACAAGCAAACATCTGAGATGTGCACAGAATGTTGTTATAGTTAGGATGTGAATGGTAATTTTAATCTTTTTTAGTTTTCCTAAAAAAAAAATGGAAGGTAACTTATGCTTGTCTAGGAGCAACATGTAATACATTACTGTGACTGTTATTTTTTTTTTCATTTTGCTGGCAAACATTAGTCCCATATACAGGTAGTCATTTTTTGGGGGGTAAGGGTAAGGATGCACATTATTATCTACAACTGATAGCAATAGGTTGAAATAGACTATTGTGTTTTAGTTGTCCTTCAGTTTTGTCCCAGCTTGACATCAGAGTGGCACAGAGTAAGTGGCTGTCTTTTGGCGGTAACAGTGAGGAGACATGCTCAATCTCTCTCTCTCTCTCTATATATATATATATATATATATATATATATGTATGTATATGCATATGTATATGTATACATGTCTGACAGCAGCTACTTGAATTATATTGCTGTCACCATTTATGCCTTCATTCCAATCTAATATCAGAGGGATGCACAAAAAGTGGTTCCTGGGACTCAATAAAGCTTACACAGAGTGCAAGAATAGTGCAGCCACTCCTGCACAGAATATGGCTGCCGAGCAATCCAGTAAACAATCCTGGGGACATGCATGAGCTTGGCAGTACTATTTTGCATGGACACCACTGAATAATGCTAATTACCTCATATGGTGATGAAAACCATGCAAATAAGGTGAATTAACAATTCAGTGAGCAGGCAGGCATCCATGCAGGAATAGTGTTACCTGCAGAAATGTATTCGGCTACTAGCCGAATACATTTCTACAAAAATCAAAACGGAGACATGACAGCTCAAATAAAAGCATCTATTATAATCTTTAGGCATGCTAATGGCCAAATATATGGCCATTGGCATGGAAAAGTTTTGCAAAATATAAAAATAAAAGTTTTTTTTGGCTGATTTTGGCCGTTTAAACATAAGGCAGCAGCGCGCAAACGGGATTGTGCCGAAAATATAAAAAAAAAGTTGAAAACGCAATTTTAAGTGAAATCTGCATTTTGCCATTATAGTCTATGGCATGTGGAATCAAAACAATACCAGGCAACAGTGGTTGCTAAGGGGAAAGGCTCTGGTGTAGTGCAGTAACTAGGGATTAAGGCAGTGGGGTATGCTAATGAGGGAAATTTACTGAATCACAAAAAGATTCTAAGTGCCAAACTCCACCTAACCGTGTAGGTACTATAAGGCTGTGATATAAGCAGGAGGAGCAGCAGATATGAGAAAGGGGTGTGTCATGCCTGGTGTAAGCACATTGGAGCTCCACGGCTCCCAGATAAGATTAGCTAAGCACAGCTAAGCAAGGGGATGTGTCTGAGGCTGTATTGACATATTCCATGAAATGAGGAGTGTGTTCGCATCCAGGGAGGGCCATTTTTCAGTGTTTACATTAGCTAAATGGGTTTGCACAGTGCACACAGGGTCTAAAACAAACAAACAAAAAAACCCAAAAATAGCAGGACGGTTTACATTTGGGCACTGGGTTTGCATGGCATGCCTTGGGGCTTAAATGGCGAGGAAATGGGAAGGGAAAAAAAGGAAAAAAAATGGAAAATAGCAGAATAAAAGCAATCGAGTACAAATTACATAGCTAGCAGGTGGAATGCATCATAGTCAGACAATCATACAGGCAGCATCTGCAGCATAACAGTATAAACTATGCAAACACCTTACAGTCTGTTTTTTCCACCAACTCTGCACCACTGGTGTACACATGTGGAGGAATTTTAACCAAAAACATGTTAGGGGCTGCCATTACTTTGATCCATCTGTATGTGCTAGAGGCTGAGGGCGGTGAGGAGGATAATGCTGACAACCACCACAGACCAAGGAGGAGGAGAAGAGTGTTCAGACCCAGGGTAACCTACCAGGGGCTACATGATCTGGAGATAGTAGAGCTCTACAGGTTGGACAGAGACATGCTGCAACAAATTATCGAGCTGTGCCGGACTTAACTCTGACCCAGAGCCAACAGAGTGGAACCCATCCCAGTGGATATCAAGGTATGTGTAGCTACAGATACTTTCCAAAGACCTACTGGGGACATCATGGGGGTCTCACAGGCATCTGCATCCAAGGTACTCCACCATTTCCTGGATGCCATGCTACCACATGCCAGTGAGCACACTTACTTCCCCAATACCTGTGAGGAGAGGGCCAGCAATATGTGTCTCTTCCACTGTGTAGCAGAATACCTGGAGGTACTGGGTGCAATAGACTGCATGCACATCCACATCAAAGCACCACCTGGTGAACAGGGTAGGGTCTACATAAACCACAATGGCTTCCCTTCCATCAACTGCCAGGCCATGTGCAATGCCCAGGGCATTATCATGGATGTGTGTGCTGGCAGCCCTGGAAGCTATCACGACTCCCACATCTGGCATTCATCACAGCTGTACCATACATTTGCCAGTGAGGGCATCCTGTATGGCCATCTGGTGGGGGATGCTGGCTATGCATTGGAGCCGTGGATGATGACACCCATCAGAAATGCACACACACTCACACAAGAATGCCATAATGAGGTACACGCACAAACCAGGATCATAACAGAGCATGTGTTTGGAATGCTCAAGTCACAGTTCCGCTGCCTTGACATATCTGGTGGAGCCTTGCAGTACTCTCCAGCCACATGTGCACACATGTTCATAGTATGTGCCATGCTACACAATATGATGCTGTGGAAACAGCTGCAGCAGGAACAGCATGGGGAAAGGCCACACAGCCCCCCACCATTGCCAAGGTCTTCACAGGCACAGAGGGACTCAGAAGAGGAAGTCCCTTAGCCTGCTCTCATAGACAGAAGGAAGCATGCCCACTATGCCCAGGCCTTGGCAAAGAGGCAACACAGCATACAAACTGACACTGTAGGGACCCAGGGAATGACACCTCTCTCTGACTCGCACACACAGTAAAATGGATGACACACACATCACATTACCTGTAACTTACCATGTATAGACAGTGTACTTTGTGCATCCAACATAGGCAGCCCTCAAGCACCATCATCACAACTGCTGCAGGCACAAGGTAAGTCAGTCTTCTTAACAATAAATGAATGGATTACAATGTTTTGGTAGCATGGAAATGCTGCATGCATGCATGCAAGGGAATAGGGTGGCCTAATGGGAGGGCAGCAGACAACTGACAGCTATGTGGGACACCATGAAATGTCTACACAATACTGGCTTCCCCCACTATGCAGTATCATTTAAGGTGACAAATCCCACTGCAGTATATGTGAGGGGGCAACTAAGGGGGGGTGGAATCATAGGTCACATGCATGGATGTCACTGTGGGGATCCCTTACCCACTCCCAGACTCACATAGCAAGTCAGCCATAGAAAACCATAAAGGAGTGTCTGGCAAAGGCACACAAATGGTGACATTGATGGAATACCCCCCTACAGACTTACACAGTGATATCACAACAGGCCTTGCAGTTGCAGTAAGACTGCCTGAAGGGTAAGAAGCCTGAAACTCAATTGTATGGCATTACAATCTAACCTGTGGTCTCTAGTGATATGCCTCTATTCTGCAAGACAGGGCACAATACTTTGCTAAATGGAACCAAAATGTAAAGCCAATATCAGCACAGTCTGTGCAAATGTGTACTGTTGACAGGTGTGCCCCCCCGCACCCATATTCACGTAGAAATGCAGTAATGTGTAAGTTTGTAGGGTAATAGCAGCAGAGCACACATTGCCAGGGCTGTCTCAATCAACATGATAACTTGCTGGATGTACTTATTATGCAGGGGTCAATGAGCTATGCATATGTGTGGGGAATACTTGTCAGGATGTGGCCAGCAACTTCTCATGGCTGTTGTGTCCTATTGGCTTAGGTACAGTACTGTGGTGGACAGGGCCATGTTCCATGAAATGCAGTGCCAACCATATTGCATGTCAGCTACACGCGTCTATATCATAACATCGACAGCTTAGGTTGTCAAAACCTAAATCATCGATACCTAAGGGTCAAAAGCTTACAATAGCGAATGGCCATATAATTGAATTTTTTCCTCGGGAAAGAATTTGTGTGGCTGCCTGTAAACAAAATAAACAAACACACCCAAATGTAGTGGGGGGCTTTGTCCCCCACACCCCTATAACTAAATATACCAACTCTGAAATCATTCTATATTGGGGAAAGGGCAAATCCCTGATAACGGCCATGCAAATTCTTTCCCATGGAAATAATTTGATTATGTGGCCATTCACTATGTAAGCTTTCGATGCTTAGGTGTTGATGTTTAAGCATTTGACAGTCGAAGCTGTCGATAATTCAGTAGGAACCCAGCTACACATACGGTGGGAGTTGTACACACTGTCCAGATGTCAATATCCATTACTGACGGGAAGCTGTATAGGTCATGCACAGGGGGACACACATATGAACAGTACAAAGGTTGGAGTAACCTACATCATGCCTACCATACCTGACAACTGTACAGATCTTTTGCAGAATGTACACAGGTTTACATCATATCTGTGGTGTCTTTATTCTGAAATAGTGGTTGTCTGGCAAATCACTGGCAAACCACGAAAGTCTAAAGTCAGAAAATATTGATAGATTGTAGTGTCTCAGACTTCATACCTTATAAAAAATGCATGCTAATGCTAAATCTGTTATTGTATCACCCTTCCAGGTTTGTAAGGCCAATAGTTACAATGGTCCATATATTTAGGCCTTTGTCACCCAATTACTCATGGCTTTGTCCAAAGGTCTGGCTCACAGATGTCGAGAGGTATGGTACCTAGTAGCACAGCAGGACGTTCTGTCACTTACCATTGTCACCCCAGGGGGGTCCACTGCCTGGCAGCCTGGGAACATATGAGTGACAGAATGCACTGGCTCACTACAGATGGCCTGCAGCAGTCTCACGTGGCCTACAGACCTCTGGCAAAGGCCCATGCCTCACCCATAGTGCCTTTCTAGGGAATATCATGGGGTCCATACTACCAACATAACACAGTCAACAAAATGCAAATGTAAGGTCATGCTGCTAAATGCTAGTAGCATACCTTTCAACCTCATAGAGGAAGAAATCTGGACAAAGCCATACATAATGGTGGATAAAGGTCCAATTATAGGGACACATTTGAAATATTGCTCTTATAATGTTAGACAGTTGATAGAATAACAGAGGGGGTGTGTAGTAGCATGGATGTCATGAAGGGCGTGAAGTCTGAAACTAATGTTCTGTCAGTATTCCCTGAATGCAACCCTGAGTGATTTGAACAAATGTGCTAGAAAACCACAGCGTTTAGGGAAACTGACCAGATATATGAGGCATGCATCTGGATAATCTGTGAGATTCTGTAGTTGACAGGTATGGCCACACCAGGATATCATCTGTCAGGTAAGAAGAAAACCACACAACCAGGAGATCCCCGGACAGCATATCACCAAGGTGGTGGAACTTTTACACAGCTTCAACAGTCAATCACCTGTAGCCACACCTCCCAACTGGCCGGATTGTGCAAGAATGTCTAGCCTTTACCTCATAATATAGGTCTGTGCATCATCCATCTTGTATTTCACTGGTAAATAACTGTGATGATCCGATTATATCTGTCAGTAGGTAATGACAAGTACACTGTCAAACATTACATATGTCAGAAAATGTCTGCTAAAATAAACACTGTCACTCAAGCAACTCATACATTGATAAGAGCAATAGTTACAGTACCACCCTATGTATGGCCCATTGTTTCTACATATATTCAGCCTATCTCCAGATATCTTGCACAAACAGGTTGCAAGCTATGGCTGTAGCACACAACACCCCGGACTGGAGTACAACTATCCCTGGAATGGATTCCCACACTTACTATAGAAGGTCATACTGAGTATGTTCCTACACTTAGAGAAGTGAAGCCCATGTCTGAAACCACATTGGACTATATATCGCTGTATTGTGCAAATGTCTTTGCATACTCACAGCTATGTAAACCTAACTATCTCCACACAGACACATCCAACAGGATCACCCACAGCCAGCTGTAAGTGGCACATATGTGGCATATTTGCATCTGTTGTGTGTGATACACACACAAATATATATGAGCAACCCATTACAACATGTCAAGCATACACACACATAGACATGGGGAAGAGAGGGACAGACAGAGATAGAGTGAGACACATAGGGAGACACACACAGACAGTGAGTCATACACAGGGATACCCTGAATGGAATAGAGTGATTTCCTGCTGGAGACAGTTGCATACTAGTTATAAACACTGGCATGCGCCAGCATGAAGATGAGATTCATTGTCTGATGGTACTCAGGTGGGGGTTGGCATATCTCATCACCTACCTTTGTGTTTGTCTGTGTTTTTCTATGTGTGTGTGTGTGTGTGTGTGTGTGTGTGTGTGTGTGTGTGTAGGAATAAGTGTTTTAGTCCATTCCCAACCAGTACACCTCCCATTGCCCTACTTTACAAGATCTGTTGATGCCAATCACTATAGAAGTGCTGTTGGACTGGCCTCTGCCCTATAAGCTCTGTGGTGTGTGCAATAACTGCATAACAGTGTAGTACAAATAACTATTTAGGTAGGGGTTCTAATCTCAGTCATGACAAATGTAAAAGTGTGTGTGTCTGTAAGTTTTGAGACGATTCATAGTCAGTACATGTCCCATTGCCCAGGTTTATCAGTCCCACTGATGTCAGTCACTGTAGACGTACCTTTGGGCAGACCTCAGCTCAATAAGCTCTGTGGTGCATGCGATAACTGTGTAACACTACAGTACAAATAACTAGTTAGGTAGGGGTTGTAATCTCAGTCCTGGCAAATGTAAAAGTGTGTGTGTATTTGTAGGTTAAAGATTTTGAGCCCATTCACAGCCAGTACACTTCCCATTGCCCTACTTTAGCAGTCCTGCTTATTTCAGTCACCTTAGAAGTACTTTGGGCAGCCTTCAACCCCATAATATATGTGGTATGTGTGATGACTGTGTAATACAATGATACAAATAACTAGTTAGGTAGGGGTTCTAATCTCAATTCTGGAAAATGTAAAAATATGGGTGCTTGTAGGTTAAAGATTTTGAGCCCAATCACACCCAGTACATTTCCCATTGCCCAACTTTAGCAGTCCTGCTGATGTCTGTCACCTTAGAAGCACCTTTGGGCAGCCCTCCACCCTATAAGCTCTGTGGCTCATGTGATAATTGCATAACACTATAGTACAAATAACTAGTTAGGCAGGGATTCTAATCTCAGTTCTGGTAGTTATGTGTGTGTGTGTGTGTGTGTGTGTGTGTGTGTGTGTGTGTGTGTGTGTGTGTGTGTGTGTGTGTGTGTGTGTGTGTGTGTGTGTGTGCATGTGTGCATCTGTAGGTCTAAGTATTATGATGCATTATCCATCCAGTACATTTTCCATTGCCCTACTTTACATCTGCCAGTGTCATTCACCTTAGAAGTACCATTGGACTGGCTTCAGTCCTGTAAGCTCTATAGTGCATGTGATAACTGTGTAATACTATCATACAATTAACTAAATAGATAGGGGTTCTAATCACAGTCCCAGCATATGTAACAATGGTTGTGTGTGGGGGTAGTGTGTGTGTGTGTGTGTGTGTGTGTGTGTGTGTGTGTGTGTGTGTGTGTGTGTGTGTGTGTGTGTGTAGGAATAAGTGTTTTAGTCCATTCCCAACCAGTACACCTCCCATTGCCCTACTTTACAAGATCTGTTGATGTCAATCACTATAGAAGTGCTGTTGGACTGGCCTCTGCCCTATAAGCTCTGTGGTGTGTGCAATAACTGCATAACAGTGTAGTACAAATAACTATTTAGGTAGGGGTTCTAATCTCAGTCATGACAAATGTAAAAGTGTGTGTGTCTGTAAGTTTTGAGACGATTCATACTCAGTACACGTCCCATTGCCCAAGTTTATCAGTCCCACTGATGTCCGTCACTGTAGACGTACCTTTGGGCAGACCTCAGCTCAATAAGCTCTGTGGTGCATGCGATAACTGTGTAACACTACAGTACAAATAACTAGTTAGGTAGGGGTTGTAATCTCAGTCCTGGCAAATGTAAAAGTG
Organism: Protopterus annectens; assembly: GCF_019279795.1. Classification (NCBI taxonomy): domain Eukaryota; kingdom Metazoa; phylum Chordata; order Ceratodontiformes; family Protopteridae; genus Protopterus; species Protopterus annectens. Next base: position 1,121,089,647 of record NC_056747.1, on the reverse strand, counting down.
TGTGTGTGTTTGTAGGTTAAAGATTTTGAGCCCATTCACAGCCAGTACACTTCCCATTGCCCTACTTTAGCAGTCCTGCTCATTTCAGTCACCTTAGAAGTACTTTGGGCAGCCTTCAACCCCATAATATCTGTGGCATGTGTGATGACTGCGTAATACAATGATACAAATAACTAGTTAGGTAGGGGTTCTAATCTCAATTCTGGAAAATGTAAAAATGTGGGTGCTTGTAGGTTAAAGATTTTGAGCCCAATCACACCCAGTACATTTCCCATTGCCCAACTTTAGCAGTCCTGCTGATGTCAGTCACCTTAGAAGCACCTTTGGGCAGCCCTCCGCCCTATAAGCTCTGTGGCTCATGTGATAATTGCATAACACAATAGTGCAAATAACTAGTTAGGCAGGGATTCTAATCTCAGTTCTGGTTGTTATGTGTGTGTGTGTGTGTGTGTGTGTGTGTGTGTGTGTGTGTGTGTGTGTGTGTGTGTGTAGGTGTGTGAGTGTGTGTGTCTAGATATGTCTAGATTAAAGTATTTTGCTGCCTCTCTCACCCAATATATCACCCATTGCCATAATTTACAAGGGTCAGTGATGCTCCTCACCTTAGAAGTACCTTGGGACAACCTTTACCCTATAAGCTTCATGGTACATGTGGTAAATGCATAACACTGTTGTACCAGTAACTAGATAGGTAGGGGTTCTAATCTCAGTCCTGGCAAATGTGTGTGTGTGTGTGTGTGTGGGGGGGTGGGTTCTTGTGTAAGAACCATATCCATTGGGGTGGGTTTTGTAATTTTTTGCTACTGCCCACACAGTACACATCCAAATGTCCACTTTACAAGGCCCACTGTTGTCATCCACTGTAGAGATAGCTGTAGATACTCTGGAGCCCTATAAGCTCTGTGCCATGTGCAATAATTATGTAACAGTATGGAATAAATAACAAGCTAGGTGGCCCTTCTAATCCATGGACACCATTCTCCACTCAGGAAACATAGACAAACACACTCAGCTAGGCATCAACCCCTATATCACTAGGTGGCTTGCAAACTGGCTCACAGATAGAACCCACAGTGTGAAAGCAGCAGACTCCATGTCAGACTACTGACCAGGCATAAGTGGAGTCCCACAGGGTTTGGTCCTGTGTCTCCTTGCATTCGGGATCCACATCTCTGAAGTCCAGCTCAACATGAAGGGAATCTGGCTGATAATGTTCGCAGATGACTGCAAGGTCAGTCCCTACGTGATGTTGGCATCCTGCACAAAGGCCTCAATGAGACCTATGACTGGTGTCAGAACCCTGGACTTTAGCTCAATGCCAGAAAATGTGCCGCCATCCCCTTTGAGAACAACATGGTTCCCATGAAGTAATGCATCGATGATAGTCCACTGAACATTGACATTGTTATAAGGGAACTGGGAACACAGGCTGACAGCGAGCTCTCTGTTGACCACCACAGTGCCATTGTGTTCTGAAAGTTTTTCTATGTGTCACATCTCCTGACTAAGGGTGTTACATCTAGGAAGGAAGAGGTCATTGCCTCCCTGTACTCTCCCCTCATTAGGCCAGTCAACAAGTATAATGGCCCATTTGGCATGTACCCCACTGGACACCTGAAACAACTGGAGAGGCTGCAAAAGTACCTCACAAAGAGGATCCTAGGCCTTAAACACTTGCCCTATATGGACATACTCCAATAACTCCAACTATTCTCTGTCTCATATTGGCTACTTAGAGGTGATCTCTACCAGACTTACACAGCCATGTCTGAACCAGCTCTGTCAGGAATGCTACATCTGTAGAAACCAATCAATCCACACCACATGGCCCAGAGACCTCAAACCTATATCCACAATCAACAGAACATGCTGGAGGGACAGGTTCACAACCCAGAGACTTCCCACACTATGGAATAGACTTCACATGCATGTCAAGCAGAGCACATCATTGGGCCCCTTCAAGAGCAATCTGGATGAATGCATGGGGAATAGAAATCCCACCCTGGGGATCACTCCAGTGGCTATACTCATTAGACATACTGGGGACTATCGTCAGGTGGCATGATGCCAGGTTATTCCCATGGACTAGGCTTGTAAAAGCTCCATGGCCATTCACCTAGTACACACCTATGAAGCTATAAACCTATGGATTTCAGTACTGGCAAATGTGTGTGTGTGTGTGTGTGTGTGTGTGTGTGTGTGTGTGTGTGTGTGTGTGTGTGTGTGTGTGTGTGTGTGTGTGTGTGTGTGTGTGTGTGTGTGTGTGTGTGTGTGTGTGTGTGTGTGTGTGTGTGTGTATGTGCATTAGTGTGTAAAAACATATTTGTGAGTGTGTAAACATGTGGTTGAAAGTAGTCTGAGGCCCTTCCCACCCAGTACACCTACCATAGCCATACCTTACAAGGGCTGGTGATGTTATTCACTATATATGTATCTTGGGACACTCTTCACCCTATAAGCTCCATGGTGCGTGTGGTAAGTGCATAATTCTGTAGTACCAATGACTACATAGGTAGGGGTTCTAATCTAGCCCTGGCAAATGTGTGTATGTTTGTAAGTGTTCATATTTGTAGGATGCAACATTTGGAGGCCTCACTCTCCCAGTACACTGCCTATTGCCATACTTTACAAGGGCTTGTGATGTTGTTCACCTTAAAAAAACTTTGGGACACTCTCCACACTCTAAGCTCTGTGGTGTGTGCAATAAATGCATAACACTGTATTAGCAATAACTAGATAGGTGGGGGGGGGTCTAATTCCGGTCCTGGTAAATATGTGTGTGTGTGTGTGTGTGTGTGTGTGTGTGTGTGTGTGTGTGTGTGTGTGTGTGTGTGTGTGTGTGTGTGTGTGTGTGCGTGTGTGTGTGAGTATGTGCAAGAACCGTATGTGTCTGAGTGAGAACTATATCCATTGTGGGGGTGGGATTTACATTTTTAGGCCATGGTACAACCATTACATGTCCCAAGGTCCACTTTAAAAGGCCTGCTGTCTTCAGCAACCATAGAGGGATCTGTTGACACTCTTCAGCCCAATAAGCCCTGTGCTGCATACAGGAACTATGTAACAGTATGGACTGACTAACAAGATAGACAGGGCTGCTAATCTCAGTCCTGGCAAATGTGTGTATGACCATATTTGTGCGTGTAAGTGTCTATAACTGAAGGTCTGATTATTTTGGGTCCAGTCTCACCCAGTAAATTACTAATTGCCATACTTTACTAGGCCTTGTGATGCTGTTCACCTTGGAATTACCTTGGGGCTCTCTTCACCCTATAAGCTTTGTGGTGCATGCGATAAATGCATAACACTGTATTAGCAGTAACTAGATAAGTTGGGGTTCTAATCTCAGTCCTGGCAAATGTGTGCATGTGTGTGTGTGTGTGTGTGTGTGTGTGTGTGTGTGTGTGTGTGTGTGTGTGTGTGTGTGCGTTTGTGTGTAAGAACAGTATCCTGGGTGTATGTGTGTGTTTAAGTGAGAACTATATCCATTGGGTGGCCATGGTTTGCAATTTTAGGCCATGGTACTCCCAGTACACCTCCCAAGTTCCACTTTACAAAGGCTGCTGTTCACTTCCACCATAGCGGCATTTGTGGATACTCCAGCCCTATAAGCCCTGTGCTGCATGCAGCAGTTTTGTAACAGTATGGAATGAATAACATGATAGGCAGGGCTGCTAATGTCAGTACTGGCAATTGTGTGTGTATTGGTGTGTATTGCAGTGTTTGTGAGTGTGTAGACTCATAGGTGACAGTCTGATGAGTTCCCCACACCCAGTACACACCCCATTGCCATACCTCACAATGGCACATGATGTTATTCACTCTACGGGTACCTTGGAAAAGTCACCACACTATTAGTTCCATGCCACCTGTGATGACCACATAATACTGTAGTACCACTAAGTAGATGAGTAGGTGTTCCAAACATAGTGGCAACTGTGACCCTGTGTGTGTGTGTGTGTGTGTGTGTGTGTGTGTGTGTGTGTGTGTGTGTGTGTGTGTGTGTGTGTGTGTTAGACTATGTGTGTGTGGGAACAGTATTCTCTGTGTGTTTGGTCAACACAATATCTTCTGGGGGTGTAGGTTTTACCAATCTGAGGCAATTGTCCACTTCACAAGGCCTGCTGATGTCAACCACCATGGACTTACCTGTGTACACACCTCATCCCTATAAGCTCTGTGGCACATGCAATAACTGTTACACAGACCTGGTAAATGTATACATATACAGCTGTACCTCAGCTCTGACATGATTGATGTGTTACCACTCTGCCATACTCTTTGTTGCCAATATCTGCAGGGCCATCTCCTGCTGATGCACAGACACCTAGAACACAAACAAAATACAGGATGTGAGACTACATTCAGTCAGCATTACTTACATCAATAATGCATCATGACTGAAAAGGTGCACACACTCTGAAGTGTACATATTACAATTGCAAGCTGACAGCACCTTACACAGCATTACATAACTAAACTATACTTAATTCTCCCTGTGGATCAGAACTATATTAGCATATCCCTGCATCAGTGGTATGCATGACAGGGATGTGGCACAGGTATCATCATACGCACAGGGTGTTGAGTGGGTTTGCCAGAGGCCTAGGGTGGGCCATACAGTTGACATCATGTGTGTGTGTTTGGAGGGGTGTTATATGAATGGGCTGGGCAGAGGTGGTGTGTGTATGTATCTAGAGGTGACCTGGCTGTGGTGGTGATGTGTGTGTGTGTATGCATGCACACAGTTACGCCATGTGGCTGCCCTACACAGGGGTGTATTAGACAGCTGTGGACTGTACATGGCAGGGTGTACAGCTCACCATCTCTGGCCACGGACATGGGAACTAGTCCTGCCAGAAGTCTTACTGGCAGGACCAAGCCCAAGGCCAGATGCAGTACTGCTTCCTGATGGTGAATGCTGTCTTCTGGATCTGCGTCCCTGATGGGACCAGCAAGGACCATGTGCCCATGACCTGCTCCATTGTGGTGTGGACAGCACCCCTCTTCAGTAGATTGGTTGCATGAGTGTGCACACCCTTAAACTAATACTTTGTTAAAGCACCTTTTGATTTAATAATAGCAGTCAGCCCTCTTGGGAAGGTATCTATCAGCATGGCACATCTAAACTTAGCAATATTTGCACACTCCCCCTTGCAGAAGCCCTCCAACTCTGTCAGAGTGTGAGGGCATCTCTTGTGCACAGCCTCTCTTCTGGGCACTCCACAGAATTTCTATTGGATGTAAGTGTGGACTGTGGCTGGGCCATTCCAAAACATTGATTGTCTTCTGGTGAAGCCATTTTCTTATGAACTGGATGTTTTATTTGGGTCATTGTCATGTGGAAAGGTGTAATTCATCTTCAGCTACAGCTTTCTGGCAGACACATGAAGATTTTGGGCCAAAAGGGACTGGTATTTGGAACTGTTCATAATCCCCTTCACCTTTGCTAAAGGCCCACTTCGAGCTTATGAACAGCAACCTCAAAGCAGGACACTCCCATCACCATGCGTCACCATGGGGATGGTTTTCTTTTATTGAGGCACAGTTTTGTTATTGTGCCAAACAAACCTTTTGGAATTGTGGCCAAAAAATGCAACCTTGGTCTCATTGCACCATAGCACATTTTCCCACATGCTTTTGGGTGACCTGATGTATTGTTCTTGAGAATTTCACCAGACTTGGATGCTGTTCTGTGTGAGGAAAGGCTTCCATCTTCCAACCTTACCCCATAGGCCAGATGTGGAGAATATGGAAGATTGTTCTCACATGCAGTACACAACCAGTACTTGCCAGAGATTCCTGCAACTCCTTTAGTATTGCTGTAGGTCTCCTGGCAGCCTCCCTGACCAGTTTGGGTCTTGTCTACTTCTTTGCAATGTCAATGTTGCCCCATATTTTCACCACCTTTTGATGACTGTCTGCAATGTGTTCCATGGTATATGCAATGCTGTGGAAATGTTTTTGTACCCTTCTCCGGGCTGATACCTTTCAAAAATTAGATCCCTTTGCTTCTTCTTAAGTTCTATGCAAATCATGGCTGTTGCTGTAGCAGGCAACTTAGTAAATGTCAACAAAATCCTGGTAGGATACCTGACAATTATTTGCTTTTAATCAAAGAGTCTCTGTAATTGATGACAGGTGTGTACCCAAGAACACATAATGCTGTAATTATATTGAAAACTGCTTCAACACAGTATTAGCTTCAACCTGTGCACACTTATGCATCTAGTTTCTTGTACGTTTTACATTTGTCATAATTATTCCCCTAACAGATTTGTTTGTTTTACAATTGAATTGTGCAGGTCATAGGTCACATGAAAGGTTGGAAGAGTTCAGCAATGTGTTATTGTGCTCCCATTTTTGTATATCACAAATACCTGGCATTTTAACAGGTGTGTGTACACCATTTTATGTACTGTATAACACTAATTTATAAAATATATCCCTAGTCTTGGGCCTTTGCCCCCCCCCCTTTTGTCAGTCTTTGTCCAGGTTTCTTGCAATGACAGGTTGTGAGGTATGCTACAGATATGTTACATCTCCTGCAAATAGGCCCCTGTGATGACCACTGTGATGCAATGCAGTTAACCCCACCCTAAGTGAACATGCAGATATTGCAATATGGCTGAGTGTAACAGTTGTGTGCATGGTAAAATGCATGACCTTAACATGCTTTGGGTACTGGTGGGCCACAACAGGACAATCCCATACTCACTGGCTTCAGGCTGCTGTCCCACATATAGAACAGAGGTACCTATGTAGTTGTGGGAGAGAGGTATTGTCAGCAGACTCACATTTGGCATTGGTACAAGATGAATGATACCTTTCTGTACATGTACAGCAAAAGCTCTGATAATATACATTTTGCTGTCCTTCACCATATATGTGCACCCCACCCACAAATGCAGTTTGACTTCACATATGCATCTAGATACCCTACAGAAGCCAGTATGACTGTTACATGATTCAATTGATGTGCACTGTGGCCTTACCTGGATGCTCCTCGCCTGCTTCCTGGGTGCCACCTACCTCCATGACTTGTGTTTCTTGTGTTGGCTGGTGTATGGGGGCTACCCCATGGTTGGCAAGGGGCTCCTCTGTTGCCGTAAGTGGGGCCTGTGTGGCAGGACCCCACCTGTAGCGTTATGGTCCCTGGCCACAGAAGCAGTCCTTTGCTAAGCATGATATATTAGGTCAGTCGCACAATGCCTGACCTGATCTTATGTGCAGCCATGGTGGCCAATGTGGTTTACCCTGTGGACAAGCTCATCCCACAGAGCAGTCTGCACCCACAGATCCTGTTGGCTACAGCCAAACATCACCCCATGCTGCTGGATGATAAGGTTAATAATAGCCTCATTTTCAGCTGCAGAGTACTTGGTTTGATGAACATATGTCATGTCACCTGGAAGACATAAATGGGGAAACACATTACAGGACCTCATACGTTGGTCAATGTCCTTTACAGAGCCTAAACATCAGCATCATTTATCATTATCCACCATGTATGGCCACATCATACCCCTGTCATCTATCAGCACAGTATGAGCTTGCATTGCACTCCTAGTCTTGATGTGTCATGTTCCCCCCAATGAGAGCCAGTAAATTGCATAATCCACCATTCGTATTTCACCTTTGTGTAGAGGGATGACAGTGGCCATCTTCCTTGCAGATGGGATGTCAATGGTGCTCAGGCTTTGCTTGAGTACAGTGTGTAATGGAGCTGGGAGGATATGCCTGAGTTCATGTAGGCTGCAGACAGAGATGTTATCAGGTCCCATGGAGGCTTATTTTGTTGCCTTTGAGTAGGCATTATGTACCTGCTTCCTGATGATGAGGGGAGGGGTGCAGGTTCTGTGCATATCCACCTATACTGATGGTGGGACAGGGGGTGATGTTTTCACTTAACCTGTCTGCAGCGGGATGGCTATAGCTATGCTGTGTATATGTGGTGTGATTGACCACCAGTACAGGGTGGGTTGGGTTGTTGCCTCTGAGATGGAAGACATATGTGAAGACAGCCTTGTGATAGGCCTTGGTGGATGTGTCCAATTTGTACTCATAGTTAGCCTTACAGTGGCACACCTGTGACCTTATATGCTTGTTCAGAGAAAGGTTGACCTGCTTCCAAGTTGGTGCCTGCACCATATTGTCCTTGTACAGCCAATATAGTCACCAATTATGCGGTTTGTGTACTGCTGCTGTCCACCAAAGGGGATTACTCTACTTTGGTGGAGGCAGGTTTTACAAGTCAGATATTGCTGAGTCCATACAACTATGTAGGTGCTTATATAGCTGTTTGTAGTAGGCATGGACACAAGGTCATGACACAGTTGGACACCTCTCCAATGTCAATCAGATAATCATGCTTATTCTGGTACCTATTTCTGTGTCAGGGCAATGCAATGATCAGTAGCTGTGGAAAGCTATGTCTGTCGGATGCACTGAAACTAAGATTACACACATGTACATCATGTATAGCTTATTTACCTGATGTTTTGCATCTCATGTCTGTTGTTTTGAGGCTTTCAGCTACACCTACTCATACATACCTGTGCACAGGTAATACCTGATACACATTTCTGTTCTATGTCAGTATGGCATACTGTATTTACACTCTTCCTGCTCAGTCATACCTCCCAACCTGTTAGAGCAGCACATCTGGAGGACAGCAAGCTCACTTGCTCCCTCTTACCCCTGCTTACACAATGTCAGTTCCTTTAGAATAAAGGAAAAAAGGGGTTAAGGGGTTATAGGAAAGTAGTGAGAAAGGAGCATGCGTCAGCGATCTAACACCAAATATGGCCACCAAGCGATTCAGGTACGAGCTGTTTCCACATGCACTACCTGCATACGCTATGCCCGCACAGCTCCCGGCACCTGTATGCTAATCACCCCATGTGCAGCAGTGTAGCATGCAAATGAAGGTATATAGCGATTCAGGAAGTGGTGCAGGTGTAGTGTAAGCATGCAGAAATGCAAACCGAAAAAAAGGTTTACATTTTTCAAACATAAAATCGGAGCCATGACAGCAGACCCAACACATGTATTATACTGTTAATATATGCCAATGGCTAAATATATAGCCATTGGCATAAAACAACATGCACAAAATATGAAAAAGAACATTTAATATTATGCCCGCTCTAACTCAAAGTTAAAGCGCAGGGCATTGGTGCGCAAAGGGGATCGCAAAGAATATATAAAAATATAGAATAAAACTGCAATGAAACACATATCAAGATTTCCCTATAATAGTCAATGACAGGCATGCTACACCATGCTCATGGTGCAAGGGTTGCTAAGGGGCAGTGACATTGTTATGCACAGTAGCTAGGAATTAGTAGGCAATGCCTTGCAAATGAGAGGAGTAATAGTGAATTGCAGATTTCCCGCTGGTGTAAGGATGCACAAAACAGCATAGCATTATAACACCAAGGTGAGCCCTTGAGATAAAAATGACATCAAGAGAGGGGTGTGTCACCATTGCTGTAAGCACATTGGTGCATTGCTAACCTGGTTTGCCTGTTGATAAGCAAACCTGCAGGATAGGCATGTGTTGAAGTAGCCACAGCTTTGCTTAGCTGAGGGCATGCAAGGTAACTGAATGTGCATGTGAGCATGGATGAAAACGCACTGTAAACCTTGTAAACAGCTGTGCGCGGCACGCACCAGAGCTGAAACAAGAAGGATATGGGAAAAAGATAAGGAAATGCTGCAGCATGGAAATAGGAGTACAAATGAATAATTAACACATAGGAACCCACAGTGGGCCATTGACAACAGCTAACAAGGCTGCTAGCAGCTACCTGCAGAACAGGAAATGAGAGGTGCCGTATTGAACTGTCACAGCAGAACAAAGCAAAATTGTAGTAGATCAGCTACTTAACACATTTCGCAACATATTCATGAGTAGGGAAAGTACAAAACAAGAAAGCCGGCAGCTGGATGCATGCCTGTCAATGCGAAGGGATTTGGGTTGAAAAGTGAATTAAAGGGCAACAGATAAATCACGGCAGGCAAGCTTAATTCAACACCAAAGGCCCCACAATTGCAGTACTCACTGTAAAATCCATAATTAAGATACCCTACACCTGGAATTGCATATACACACCCAATGACATCAGCAGCATCCATAGCACAATAGTATAAAGTGTGAAAGCACCTCACACATACTTGTGTATTCCCATACACACTGCACCATTGGTGTAAATAGACGGGGAACTTTTACATGTACATGTTAGGGGCTGCCATAGCTTTGATTCACCAACATGTGTTGAAGACTGAAGGTGGTGTGGAGGATGATGCTGACAACCACCTAAGGCACCAGAGGAGGAGAAGAGTGTTCAGACCAAGGGTAACCTACCAGGGGTTAAATGATCTGGAGATAGTAGAGCATTACAGGGTGGACAGGGACACCATACAGCAACATGTTGTGCTGTGCCGGCCATGCCTCAGAGCCAGAAATAACAGAGGGAAACCCATCCCAGTGGACACAAAGGTATGTGTAAGCTTGAGAATACTAGCCACAGGTACCTTTCAAAGGCCAACTGGGGATATACTGGGGATCTCACAGGCATCAGCATCCTGGGTACTCTACCAGTTCCTGGATGCCATTTTACCACATGCCAATGAGCACATATACTTCCCCCGAATGCAGGAGGAGTTGGCCAGCAATATGTGTCTCTCTTCCACCGTGTGGCAGAATACCTGGAGGTACTGGGTGCAATAGACTGCACGCACATACACATCAAGTCACCACCCAGTGCACAGGGTATGTGCTACATAAACTACAAGGGATACCCCTCCATCAACTGCCAGGTCATGTGCAATGCACAGGGCATTATCATGGATGTGTGTGCTGGCAGCCCTGGAAGCTATCACGACTCCCACATCTGGCATGCCTCACAGCTGTAGCAGGTATTTGCCAGGTGCACTGGAACCATGGATGATGACTCCCATCAGAAATGCACACACACTCATGCAGGAATGCCATAATGAGCCACACACACAAACCAGAATCATCATAGAGCATGTGTTTGGGATGCTGAAATCATGGTTTCATTGCTTGGACATATCTGGTGAAGCCTTGCAGTACTCTCCAGGCACGTGTGCCCACATCTTCATAGTATGTGACATGCTACACAATATGATCCTGTGGAAACAGCTGCAGCAGGGACAGAATGGTGAAGGCCCTCACAGTCCACCACCATTGCCAAGGGTCCCACAGGCACAGAGGTACTCGGACCACTCAGACCATGAACACCCTGAGCCAGCCCCAGTAGGCAGATGGAGGCGTGCCCAGTATGCCCATGCCTTGGAAAGAGGGAACATATAGCACACACACTGACAGTGTAGACACCCTTCTCCACCTGCACACACAGTAAACATGGATGGCACACACACAAGACCATCTGTAAATTGTCATGTATAGGTGGTCTACTGTGTGCATCCTACATAGGCAGCCCTCAACTATTGCACACACAACCGCTATTGGCAGAAGGTAAGTCAACACCTGAACAGTAAATTAAGCTATCAGCATGTGCTGATACTGTATGTATAGGTTCATAGGTACATAGGTAGGTACTTGGCTAATTGCCTGAGGCCATTCATATGCCTAGCCGAAATTTGTCAGCTGTCACCACCCCATTGATTAACTAACTGCCCCTCTGTGAAGCAGAGCCAATTGTGGGATCTCTGGGGTGTACCCACTGTTCCCCATCCACTCTGCAAGGTTTCCCTGCAGTGTTAGTGAGGGGCTCCATATAATGTAATCAGGGATGTAGTTCCAAAGCATGGGGAGTACCTGTGACAGGAATCTGTCACTCCAGCATCTTCCAGTTATGGTTGTGGCAAGGTTTAGCTCATTACAGTGTGTGGCTCACTGTGACATGGATTCCCATAGATGGAGCATATCCATTAAGCCTGACTTGGACATGGCTTTGTTGGGTAGCAAAGATCATCTCTGAGTAAACGAGATGCCACTGAGTAATGCAAGAGTTCATTCAGTCTGGCAGTATAGGACACATGTCTGAGGGCAGTAATGCTCTCGGTGAGGTATGTTCGTGGACCCTCCAGCTGTTGGATGTGTCTTCTGAGGTACATCCCAAATGGGTTATCATACTCGATGATGGGATTGATGAGTGATGAGTAAAGGGGCACAATAACCTCAATATGTCTAGATGCAAACCCTTAAGTAATCAGATGGCCTACATAGAAGGATGGCCTAATTACTTTGGAGATATGATTGTCAAAGGAGAGATCACTATTTAATGTAGTCCCCACATACCCATTACCTCATCTGTATTAAAGTGGCTGCCACTCGTGTTAATTTGTGGGTGTTTAGTTTTCCCAACATGGAATGACTATGCAGTTCATGGCCTTTAGCTGGAGGCCATGACTGTGACACCCTGTGTTGGTCTATGTGAGGCACCTTGAAGGACATCTGTGACAGCTGGACTGTCGGTTATGGCTCCCAGTTTGCAGTAATCGCCAAACATGGTCTGCTGTAGTCCACCTGTGTTTACCTGTACCTCTGAGAAGTATATGGCAAACAGTAGGGGTCCCAGGACTGAGTCCTGTGGGACACCAGTTGTGACTGGTTAAGAGTTGGACCTGGAGGCTGCTAGGCTTACCATGTGGGTTCTGTGTGTAAGCCTGTTGGCAACTCAACCTGTGATGTATGGGTGTATGGACTGGCTGGTGAGTTTATAAACAATATCTGAGTGGGGAATGATGTCATAATCATTGGCGAGGTCCAGGTAGTATGTGTGAACTACCACACCCCACACCTAAAGTCTAGGTGACTGTAAGATGTCAAACAGGTTCAGTAGGCATGATCTGCACTCAGTCAAGCAGACCTGGGTTGGGTCGAGTGTCTGGAGGTTCCCAATGTGTCTGTTAATGAGTTCCATAATGATGCACTCCATAGCCTTGCAGACCAGGCTAGTCAGGCTTATAGGGCAATAGTTCCCAGGGTCCTTTGTGGCGCCACCTTGGTGGACTGGGATAACTGTTGCTGTGCGCCACTCTGTGGGTATGTAGCCTGTAGAGAGGCTGGGTTTGAACAGTTTGTTTAGGTGAGGGGTTAGTTCATTTGGAGCTCAAGTAAGACACAGCCTGGGACACTGTCCGGTCCCATTGAAACTGTATTTGTGGCTTTGGATAGAGCTGTTTTATCCTGTGTGTCGGTGATTGCCAGGGCCATACATTCTTCTGGTATGGTTAAGGGCTGTTTAGGGGTTGAGAGGGGTGTGAAGTTTGCACTGAACCTGTCTGTCAAAATGTTGGCAATATCAGTCAGTTCAGTGTATTTTGTGCCAGTCTGCATCAACTCTGAGCAGATCTGAGAGTTCCCACTTAGGTTCTTGACGTAGCTAAAGAACGCTTTGTGGTTGTCTGTAGGGTCCTTGGGAAATTGTCTTTTGAAGCTAGCCTTGGATGATTTAATGAGGGATCATAGTTTCTTGCTAATACTGATCAGGGATGTCTGTCCTTCTAGGGATTTTGCTCTTATCTATACTAGTTACCTTTTACTATTGTAGAGCCTGTGTATGGCAGGGGTCCATCAGACCGGTTTCCTGTTCTTGAAGGAGTGAGTCTAGGTTTGACTTGGGATAGCACAATCCATGAATTCCTGCAAATGATCATAGAGTGCCTTTGTATAGGTTTCAACATCTTGGACAGCATTGTCCATTGGCGTGGGGTCTGTGAACCATTCCACCTCGGGCATAAGCAATGTGAAGTCTGGTTTGGAAAAGATTTTCACAGTGGTTTCCTTGTTTGGGGTTGTGGGCTGAATGTGAATATCCAGAGTGATTAGTCTATGGTCTGATCTAACCAGCGAGGGGTTGACATTGGATGTGGAGCAACGGTCGCCCATGTTGGTGATGACCAGGTCCAATATGTTGTTCCCTCAGGTGGGGGTGAAGACCAGTTGCTCCAGGGTGTTTGAATCGAGAAATTCTAGGAAGTGCTGGGCAAGGGAGTTAGTACTTGAGTAGTTCTCCCAGTTAATGTTTGAGTAGTTGAATTCACCCAGTATTAGGGTGTTTGGTAGCACCCGCATATTTCCCAGTGTCACCGGAAATTTGGAATGTGGGTCATGGGTCATGGTGGGTGATCTGTAGCAAGCTACAATTTGGATTGCAGTGTTGCCCATTGTCAGTTGCACTTGGATGATCTCTGATGCATTGTGCTGTGCCACTAACATGGAGGTGTGAGTATCCTTGATGAATATGGATACACCCCCGCCTTTTGTGTTCTGGTCCGGGTTCTGTGGCTGAAAGGTGTGGTATGAGTTATAGCCTGGTGGTGCTGGGGTGCTCTCTGGAGCCTTAAACTGGGTGTCTGTTACTGCACAGATATCAATGTTCTCCATACTGAGGAGTGCCTCGAGTGTGTGCAATCTGAGGTCTAGACTTCTGGCATTGTGTAGCAATACCCTCAGTTTCTGGTTACTTGTGCTATGTACGGTGGTGGGTTTGTGTTATGAGCCTAGCCTAAAAGTCCACCTTGCCTAATATCCACCTCTCTACTATTGTTTACAAGCAATGACAGCTGTGCATGTGTACATGTTCTGCAAATGTGTACTGACCCTTGTTACAGGGCTGTGCCAGATGGCTATGTGCACACCTACATAGAGTGGATATTGACAGTAGAGACACACTGGTTGAATGTTTAGATTTGTATAGCCTAACCTCTCATTGCCAGACTAACAGCTGCTTGGAAATATGTTGACAGTACTGGTAATGAAACAGGGTGCATATCATCTTTAACTCCAGTGTAACATCTGCAGTAGGAGTGTAAGATGTAGGAAACTGCTGTCCATGTGTAATAGCTGCCTCATAGGTGATGGCATACACTATCTGATTATTTTCTGATCATGTCGATAGTGGCAGCAGAGTCTATTGATATTTGACTCTGTGTGGGGTGGGGTGCCTGTGCCCAATAGAGCTCATGGTTTTGCTGGGTATGTGAGTATATACCCAGACAAGGATACAGCCCTGTTCACACTTGCATCATCTGTAATCAACTATCAGGATGTGATGTGGCCCTCAGAGGGGCATTGCTACTAAAGGTAGCTACCATGTTCCTGTAAGCACTAGTGTTGTCACATCCATAACTCAAATTTTACATGTGAGCATCACTGTCTAAAACATCTTCATAAGCAGTAAGTATACTTAATACAGTACGTGGTACTTGTAGTACTGAATGCTCATACAGGCATGTCCACTAGTCAGCTACTGCTGTTTACTAATGTCAGCTCTGTGTATTTGGCCATCCTGGGGGAGTGCAATCTCTATGCCATGTACACTGCCAAACCCGCCTAACACCACACCCCACACATTGTCTGGGATGCAGCTACAGGGGTGATCTTGGAGGCAGTCCATACTACACCCATGACTGGACTAGACAGTCAAGAGATGTAGTTTAACACATGCATCTCATCACCACAACCAACACATACCCTTACCAGAACACAGTAAGGACACACACACATTCCATCAGATAACACATACATCCACAGAGGCCTCTAAGTATCTGGCCAAGCAAGAGGCCTCCCAAGTTGAATAGACAGACAACAGAATACAAAGACTGTACAACATAGTTTGCATAATTGTGTCACACCTCAGAACACGTGGCCAGAAACATGGGCAACAGTACTCATTTGTGAACTCAAACCCTAGCACTATGTTACACATCAAACTATATGAAGGCAAACATACTGTCAACTGCCTGTCTGCCATGATTAGCCACATACCCATACACTCCGACCACCTTTAGAACTATACACATGTCTCTGGCATATGCTATGTTGTTGTGCAGGACCTGTGATGCAATAGCCTGGACTGCATGGAAACACATGTGGGGAACTGTCAGGTCTTGCAGCCCATGAAGGTATGTCCAAAGTCTTGGGTAGCATTCTGCCAGTGGCCAGAATGATGCAGGAGTACAGGGACAAGGATTTTATTCCACAATTGTGAAATGTACTGGTGTAATTCAAAGAGTATACAGCATATCTTTGCCTGGGATAACATGGTTGACAGACCATGATGCTTTGCCAGACAGGGCCTGCAGCTGTCAACCCAGAGAATCTGGATACTGGCAATGGCCCATGCTTCCCCTATAGTTCCCTCATCATGCCAGGTTCAAGTGAAAGTCCACTGGTGCAACAGGGGCAGCCAAGAAATAAAATGTGGGTCTTGCTACTCAGTGATACAAATCAAGTACTCAGTATGGACTCACTTATGGCAATCTGAAACATGGAGAACATATCTGTGCAGTGATTGACATATGGTTCAATGCTTTGGCGAGCACCCTCGCATGACCATGTTATAACACATACCTCACCTCTTGGCCAACATCCTTTATTGGAACACATGGGCCACAGGTGTGTCCAACTTCCTGAGGGATATGTACACCCCCAAGCAAGTTGCACTTGCGCATGTAAGATGTATTATGCTGAGCAACTACCTTTGTGCCAAAGTGTAATCCAAATTGCACCTTGTGACAAATCATCCACCATGCCTCAGAAATCCCAACTGACATTGTGCTGTAATGGGGAATACCAGTTGTGAGATAGGACACCATAATCATGGCCACTCAGCTATCCCATTATGAACCAGGAAGACTCATCATGTACCACCACATGTGCTCAATGCATGTTGGATGTCATCAATAACAATGACCTGGATCATCATAGTCACACCATGGTCAGTCTTTAAAGCCAATGTTATGCTCCTTAAGAGTGAAGTGGTGACTGTCATGGTACCCATGCAGATGTACAATGCATGTGCAAATGCTGGGTCCTACACAAATGAACTTTAGGCACTCACATATGTGCAGTGATTGTGCCATTGAAAGAGAAACAGGATTCAAACAAACACAAACATGAAGACAAACTGGTGGTACCCAGCCTTAAACTGTACCACAGAAGGTAGTAAATGTTGCAAGAGTCAACACACATGAGTGAGAGTTGATCCATGGTCAGCCTCAGTAAGATGCTGATACACCATATAATGCCATGTAAAGCTACTGTGAAACTACTCATCCACATATTTTGAGGCCAAACACAGAGAATTCCATAGCTGTGTCATGAAACATAATGGCAACAACAAGACCTGCTGTGCTTCACAGCACTATGGCATGAGAAGTACTGCACCTACGGAAATAGCACCTGTTCAGTCAGATAGGGTATTGGATAACATAAACACACTGCCCCCCCAACAGGTACACATTCATATATCCATGTACACTACAGAGCCCCTGTAATAACAACTATGCAGGTACAAGCTGCACTCTCTAATGCCATACATACAGGCTGCATGGGACCTGTCCACATTCCAGGTTATATCCTACACAAATGTCAAAACAATCTGCTCCCCACATAAACATCTCGTACAATCATAGCTTCATGTCAGGCTGTGTACACACTGAATGGTGCACAGCAACAGTCATTTGTTAATGCTGTCAATATCCAAGCGACCCTGGTATGTGTACAGCTGACCTGATTACAAACAGTGGTATCATTGCATTGCATAACACATAATGCAACCGTGTCAGTACATGGGTACTCTGCACAGTTGTTGTAGGGCTAGGTACAGTCCACTAGTCAAAAGTTACTTGCTGTTGTACCATTACATGTCATCCCACATGTATGGATGTGTGTTGGTGGTCTGAGGACATGGTGGTGTCTGTGGATTACATCCTAGAATGCAGCTTTTCACACTGTGACCTGCACCTGGATCATCTGTGATGACTTATGTTGGAGTACTGGTCTGTACATGTGAGTAGCCATTATGAATGTGGGGACACCACCACTTGGAGTGGTCCATACCAGTGTTATGGCCCACATGTCTGGTTATGAGTTATATGATGATAGTGCTATTGTGCACTACGGAGCCTTCAGCCAGGTGTTCCTCACTGCACAGATGTCAGTATTCCCCATTGTAGGTTCAACAGTGAGCAGCTGTGATTGCAACAGGAACACATCTAGCACTGGTTAGCATAAGCATACAATGCAATTGTCTTCTACATGTCAGGGTGTTATCCTGTATTTAGGTCATTTGCCTTGGAATGGCATTATATGGGCAAATTCAAATGAGGTATTATCACCACCCCCTTGAATCATGGATGCATGTGGCCTGTGACAAAGGCTTGTCTTCTGTTAGTCATGTCATCCCAGACTGACAGACACTGGACAACCTTGTAATTACAGCAGGACATTGGCTCATTGTGTTGGTCAAGCAGTTGCCATTCCTAGCATGAAATCACTGCGAGTCGTAGTATTGTGCTTGGTATAGACTGATACATCTAAGGTGACGGACAACAGCAGATGTTGGGTAGATGACCAGTGTCAGATACATGTAGTGCAGCGTTCCTGCTAACAATGACAACTACTAACACTGGAGTCCATTACAACATGTTCTGTACGTCTAACTTTATGAGCATGGCCACTGTGGCCTTCCATGTTTAGAATCAGAGTGCATCCCAAACAGCCCTGTGCTACTAAGTGTATGAGCATGCCCAGTATAACCTTGTGTATTTGGACTCATAGTGCATTCCAAACAGCCCTGTGCTAGTAAGTGTGTGAGCATGCCCACTGACACTTTGTGTAAGTTATGTGCTTCTATGTGTATGAGCATGGCCATTGTAACCTTGTATTGTGATAGTAGTTGTCCATTCCACAGAAGGGCATACTCCTGTTCAGGATGGACTCCTATGTTAAACACACATGTTCACAGCTATGTACATCTTAACTGTCAGCATCCCTGTTGATGTCCACAATCCTAGAAGGCCATGATGACTGTCTTGGCATGTGTAATCTCTGTGGTGCAACTCATAACTGCGTAGTACTGTAATAGTGATCTGTAGATAGGCAGGTGTTCTGATCCTATCACTTGTGTGTATGTGTCCATCTGCCTGTGGACAGAACAATGCTTTTTAGAGTACTCACACTCAGTACAATTCCTATACTTAACTTTGGCAAGGCTGATGATGACACCCACCTAGGAATACACCTATGGGATTGCTGTAACACAGTAATCTCGATAGCACATTCTGTAACTGCGTAATGCTGTAGTGTGATAAAGTAGATAGGTCAGTGTTCTAATCCCAGACATGCCAAGTGTGTGTGTGTGTGTGTGTGTGTGTGTATGTGTCCATCTGCCGGTAGACAAAACAATGCTTTTTAGAGTACTCACACTCCGTACAATTCCTATACTCAACTTTGGCAAGGCTGATGATGTCACCCACCTAGGAATACACCTCTGGGATTGCTGTAACAAAGTAATCTTGATAGCACATTCTGTAACTGTGTAAGGCTGTAGTGTGCAAAAGTAGTTAGGTTGGTGTTCTAATCCCAGACATGCCAAGTGTGTGTCCGTCTGCCAGTGGACAGAACAATGCTTTTTAGAGTACTCACACTCCGTACAATTCCTATACTCATCTTTGGCAAGGCTGATGATGTCACCCACCTAGTAATACACCTCTGGGATTGCTGTGACCCAGTAATCTCAGTAGCGCATTCTGGAACTGCATAATGCAGTAGTATGATAAAGTAGTTAGGTTGGCTTTTCTAATCCCAAGCATGCTGAGTGTGTGTCCGTCTGCGGGTGGACAGAACAATGCTTTTTAGAGTACTCACACTCCATACAATTCCTATACTCAGCTTTGGCAAGGCTGATGATGTCACCCACCTAGGAATATACCTCTGGGATTTCTGTGACTCAGTAATCACGATAGCATGTTCTGTAACTGCATAATGCTGTAGTGTGATAAAGTAGCTAGGTCAGTGTTCTAATCGTGGACATACCAAGTGTACGTGTGTGTGTGTGTGTGTGTGTGTGTGTGTGTCCATCTGCCGGTGGACAGAACAATGCTTTTTAGAGTAATCACACTCTGTACAATTCTTATACTCAACTTTGGCAAGGCTGACGATGTCACCCACCTAAGAATATACCTCTGGGATTGCTGTGACCCACTAATCTCGGTAGCACGTTCTGTAACTGCATAATGCTGTAGTGTGTTAAAGTAATCAGGTAGGTGTTCTATTACAAGGCATAGCAGGTGTGTGTTTGTCAGTCATACCCTATGTGTTGGAGGCTGTGAGTGTCTAGCCACTGGATGTGTTGAGGAGCATGTTTTGTAGTTTTCCTATATAGTGGCCATATAAGTCACAATTAGCCAAGGGACTGTGTTGCCAAGACATACCCATACATTTGGCAATAGGCCTGGTGAGTAAAGTCAGCAACCCTAATATTACCCAAATACAGTATGAGCCCATGTGTCGGACAGAAACACACTTGCCCTGGGATTAACACCAGCACATAATACAGGAGCTGCTGGTGTTTACCTTTTCATTCTTTTCTAATGCTTTGGTGTCATGAGGTTTGTTCTTGGGATCTATGTATGCATGCATGTGTGTGTGTGTGTGTGTGTGTGTGTGTGTGTGTGTGTGCGTGTGTGTGTGTATATATATATATATATATATATATATATATATATATATATATATATATATATATATATATATATATATATATATATATATATATATATATATATATATAGACATTAACACACATACATCTACATAATGGAATACATGTCCTATACTGTTGAATGACTGTGCTGGATGATATGTTCGTGATAACAACCAGTATCTGTATATCTGCCATGGCTTAGTGTTAAAACACATCGGCTGTGGTGTGTAGGGTCCTGGTTTCGAGACTTGCAGAGGCCAGTTATCTTGTTGCTGGGCAGAACAGGGGCTATTGGATACAGAGTGAGTAAGGCACTTTTAAACTGTTGTGAGCAGGTGTGTGCGGATTTGCACGACAGTAAGCAGCGGTTAGTTTAGGGGAGGCTCAGTATGGGACATGTAACTATGCATTAGCAAGCAATCCAATGTAAATGAGGTGAAGGATAGTGAATCCCAGTTTTCCCCGGGGTGTGAGCCAGGTCCCAAGAGTGTAAGAGTATAGATAGCTGGGTGCAAGACTTGGATATAGGTGACATCACTGGGGGGGGGGTGTCAGGCATACTGTAAGTGGATTGGAGCCCTGTGGCTCGGGATTGCTCCCAGCGTAGCACGGCTAAGCTATGGGTGTGTCTAAACCTGCCTAGGGCAGTTGGAAGGGGTAACAGCAGTAGGAAAGTAATCAAGGAGAACTAGCTGAGCTGACAGGTGAAATGTATCAGGATCAGCCAATTACAGAGGCAGCAGACCAGCCCAGCCCAGAACACTACTATAAACTAAGCAAACACCTTCATCTCTGGTTTTTCCACACTCTACACCACCGGTGTATACAAGCAGGGAAATTTTATCAAACAAACCTACAAAATGAGAAGGGCTGCAACAGGCAACATAGAACAACATGTGCAAGAGGCTGAGGGTGGTGAGGATGTGAATGCTGCTGAACAACCCACAGTGAGGAGACAGAGAAGAGTATACAGACTCAGGTTATCCTACCACAGGCTACATGAGCTGGAGATAGTGGAGTGCTACAGGGTGGACAGAGACCTCCTACAGCAAATTTTTGAACTGTGCCACCCACACCTGACACATCAAACAGGCCGAGGGGAACCCATCACAGTGGATACCAAGGTATGTGTAGGCCTAGGTATACTAGCCACAGGTACCTCCCAAAGCACAACTGGGGATATCATGGGGATCTCACAGGCATCAGCATCCAGAGTATTCCACCAGTTCCTGGATGCCATGTCAGCAGATGCCAGTGAGCACTTATATTTCCTCAAAACACATGAGGTGTTGACCAGCAATATGCATCTCTTCCACCAAATAGCAGACTACCCTGGGGTAGTGGGCGCTATAGACTGTATGCATGTATGCATCAAAGCACCACCTGGTGAACAGGGTAGGGCCTACATGAACCTCAGGAGCATCCCCTCCATCAACTGCCAGGTCGTATGTGATGTACAGGGCATTATAATGAATGTGTGTGCTGGCTGCCCTGGAAGCTATGACGATTCTGAAATATGGCATCTGACATAGCTGTACCACAGATTTGCCAATATGGACATCCCCTACGGTCACATAGTGGGGGATGCTGGGTACCCACTGGAGCCCTGGCTAATGACACCCATCAGAAATGCACACACGCCTGAACAGCAACGCTATAATGAGGCACACGCACAGGCCAGACATATAATAGAGCATGTGTTTGGGATGCTCAGGACACGGTTCCAGTGTCTGGACACATCCGGTGGAGCCTTGCAGTATTCACCAGCTACATGCACCGAAATTGTTATAGTAAGTGCTATGCCATACAATATGATCCTGTGGGAACAGCTGCAGCAGGAACAACATGGGGCAGGACCACACAGCCCCCCACCAATGCCAAGGCCTGTACAGGCACAGAGTGACTCAGAGGGGGAACAACCTGATCCTGACACAGTAGGCAGAAGGAGGCATGCCTAGTATGACCTGGCCTTGGCAAAGAGGCAACGCATAGCATATACACTGACACAGTAGAGACCCAGGGAATGACACCCTTTGTGACTCGCACAGACAGTAAAAGGGATGCCAAACATGACACTACCTGTGATCAACCATGTATAGGGAGTGTACTATGTGCATTCAACATAGGCAGCCCTCCAGCACCATCCTCACGTCTGGCACACCCTCAGGGTAAGTCAATCAACCTACCAAGTGCCAAATGGAGTAGAATGTGTTGTTACCTGTAGCTATGGTATGGATGTGAGCATGCAAGGGAACTGGGAGGCCAAATGTTAAGGCAGCAGACAGTAGACACCCATAGTGGCGCCATGACATCTGTAACACATACTGGAGTCACCACAGTAGCCAGTACTACATAGGGTGACAAAACCCAGTACAGGTAATGGGCTGAGCGACATGTGTGTCCATAAGACCCACACAAGTCTCAGCCAGCAGGACAGGTGTAGACAGACACAAACAAATGCTGTACTATGGCCTCTTACTGTGTCCTATGGGTAACCCCTCCCCCAGACCCACACAGACAGACTACAGCAGGGCAGCCAGTTGGATGCAAGTTGTGAAGGCTAGGAAGTCAGACACTAATATGTTGGTAATTAAAGCTAAGATCTGTAGTACACTGGTATGCCTCTAGCCAGCTCAATAGGTAAGACTACACACTGAAATGGAGTACCTGACATACCAGTACAGTTCTAGCAAATGTGTACAGGTGTCAGGTGTGCCCCCCTCATTCAACATACACTTATAGCAGCAGTCAGGTGTGCCCCCCACTCCTGTGTAGGAATGTAGATACAGTCAGGTGCCCCCCGCTATGCAGACATGTAGCAACAGTCAATGCCAAATGACTGATGGATACCCTGCAGACTCAGCATGCTACTTGTCAGTGTACAACACAAAGGTCGGCACCGCAGTACAAACTACCTGGACTTGTTCCACACATGCGATACAGGTGGCCATACTGGGCATGCTCACACACTTGAAGGTATGAAGGCAATTTAAGTCAGCAACATAATGAAAGGTCATACTGGGCATGCTCACGCAAACACATGAAGGCCATGTCTGCAAACACCACTGGTCCAGACATGAGGTGCAGATTTCATTCACTGCAGATACTAGCCACCAGTATCTGTCAGCATGACAGACTATGTGGTGCGCATGCCAGCTGTGCAACATGACTGTACAAGGAAGTAGTCATCTAGTAGCTGTATACATGTATCTGTGACATATGACTCAGTGTGTGCCCGCATGTGGCATGTCAAGCCCTACATGAATGAGTTATGGCCCATGCATGCACTGCCCTCCCCATAGCAGTATTATAACAAGCTTTCTGAGGTCATCCAATGTGAAATACACCTTTGAGAAAGCTGTAGCTCAGTAATCTCCATGGCACATCCCATTACTGCATACTGCTGTAGTGATAAAGTAGTTAGGTAGTAGCTCTAACCCCAGACTTGCCGATTGTGTGCATGTCTGTCTGTCTCAGACTGTGTAGAGAGAAATGCTTTTTAGGCTACTCACAGTCCGTACAATTCATATACTCAACTTTGGCAACGCTGCTGATGTCACCCACCTAGAAATACACCCCATGGACTGTTGTAACCCAGTAATCTCGGTAGCGCATTTGGTAATGCTGTAGTGTGTTAAAGTAGTTAGGTAGGTGTTCTATTCTGAGGCATAGCAGGTGTGTGTTTGTCAGTCATACCCTATGTGTTGGAGGCTGTGAGTGTCTAGCCACTGGATGTGTTGGGGAGCGTGTTTTGTAGTTTCCTATATAGTGGCCATATATGTCGCAATCAGCTAAGTGACTGGGTTGGTGAGACATACCCATACATTTGGCAATAGGCCTGGTGAGTAACGTCAGTAAATCTATTATTACCCAGACTGCAGTCTGAACCCATGTGTCGGGCAGAAACACACTTGCCTTGGGATTAACACCAGCACATAATACAGGAGTTGCAGGTGTTTTCCTTTTCATTCTTTTCTAATGCTTTGGTGTCATGAGGTTTGTTCTTGGGATATATAATCTATATGTATGTATGTATGTATATATATATATATATATATATATATATACATATACATATATATATATATATATATATATATATATATATATATATATATATATATATATATATATATATATATATATATATATATATGGACATTAACACACATACATCTACGTAATTGAATACATGTGCTATACTGTTGAATGGTTACATTTCCGTTATCGGGGCAACACTATTAATGCAACCATTCAGGTGTAATGCAGCTCATTAACATGCCTGTTGAGCACGTCAGTATAAAATGCTTGTGTTAATAATTAAATGTTTAACCAAGTGACTAGTCTAATTTTACACACGTCTGCCTGACAGATGTGTTAAGGTACTGCATTTCAGCGGAGCGATCGATTTTAAGTGTTGCCCCGGTAAGTCGCACAGACAGGAAATCAGTAATGAGGAAATACTTGCAAGTAACATGACATTCCTTTCATCTGTTAATTAGGCATGACATGGTGATATGTACACTGCATGAAATGCTTAACATGAAGTAACTGCCTTTGCTTATATTTTACAAAGACGTAGTCATGCTGACCATTTGTAATCAGACAGTTTCAGTCCTCTGTGAGGCCTGTGAAATGATGATTAAAAGGCAGTGAAATTGCTATGTATATGTTTGCCGTGAAGGGCTTACAAGACACAAGTTGTTAGAATTAGGCTTCAACTTGGATTAGTTATGTAGAAACCTTGTACATTAGCAACAGGTGTATACATCGTAAACACAGTTATTTCCGGGCTCAGCGATGCCTTCCTAAATCCATGCCTGACACTCTTAACAAACAAACAATCACTGTTTACTGATTGTAATCGCATCTTCGCGGCTTAAAGAAGCCGAGTTAGTATAATTAGAGATGTTGAGGATGGGTATTTGACAATGAAAAACTTTTCTACAATGCCTGCTTTCCCTATAATGGCTAGACTGCTGTAATAGTAGGCCTTTGTCTTTGTTTATGCACTATGCTGCTTTCAGGCAAACACTTTCAATGCGGGTGCTCAGCTCTGACTCCAACCTCAAGCCATGTGTTTTGGATGTTAATGTTAGCAGTTGTGTGTAAATCAGTTAAATGGATAAAATCTAAACACAAACTGAGAACAACTGTAACTTCTACATTTTACACACACATGTTAAGACTAACACAAATATGTGGTTTGACATTGGATTTGGAGGTCAGAAACTGCATTAGCAGTGTTGCCCCATTAACGGACATGTACCCCCACGCAAACGCACTTAAACATGCTTACTGGTGCTTAGATATGTTTACTACTGCATATTTGTGCTTATACCTGCTTAATAGTAACTTATTCATTATGTCACTAACACTGAGATTGAATGACATTAATTACCCATTTCATGCAGTACTCCAGTTCACATGTACATATTCTTATGTAGGTTGTACAGCAATACGATGTGTAAATATGTGTATATACACATTCCACATGGTAAATGATATGTGCTAGTGTGGGACTCGGACTGTGAATGCCTGTCTGATAGGCGAATGCTCTGACCAATGCACTATTGCTGTGCTGCTTCAGTTGCATATATACCCATATACCCATGTCTCCTACTTCCCCAATCACCCACCCCAACACTTCACTAACACTGCAGTCATCCATTCTCCAGTTGGATTTGTGGTGTATCCACACTAGCACACATTGGCCGCTCCCTACCCCTGTAGACCCATCCCATCAGTTGACTCACTACATGTATCCTGAGGAATCCCTAACGTTTAGTCCACAAACACTGGTGACATGAGTGACCAATAGGACACTAATCACAATATTTGCGTTATCCCACATGGGACACAGTTGTCTTTATGTCAATATTAGACTCTTACTTCCTTACATACTTACTCCCGTTAACATGACACTACAATGAATTAATTAGTCTGACTATATGGTAATGTAGATGTTACACATGAGAACTAATTATGTACGTGTTCGGTGTGTTTCATTTACAAATAGACCGGTTTAGTATTTGGAGTTGCTGTTGCAGACAGATCACACGGATAATTCCCTGTGTGAGATAGTCCTCACATTTGATTTATTCAGCACAGCACTGACTTCAGACATTGTACACACTTCTGGGTTTTAGCAATTTTGGCCCTTCCCTCTTATGCACTACCTATTATTCTATCTACTGTCGAGGTTTGTAAGGGCACACTCATGTGTTTATGTTTGCAAATGGAATGGATATGTTACAGGGAATGTACATCTACATATAGATGTATGCATGTGTGTATGCATACATACTTATAACTGACTCGCTGGCCTCCATGAGGTGGTCCATTTAGAACCAGGCCATCCAACCATGACACGACTGGATCCATAATCACATAACCATGGTTCCCCGACCCCACCCGAGTTCGACATACACCCAATCCATCCATTCTCCAGTTGCTTTCATGGCCATGACACACCTCCACCCATTTCCCTCCCCCCAGTGTTAGGGGCCCTACACGTATGTTGTCCCAACACATGTATTATCATGCTCTCCCACCATTTAGTCCTTGAACATACCAGCCCTTGCTTATGTAATGGACGGAGATCCAAATATGCTGTCAAATTTTGGTAGTCCCACTGGGGACTATCCTCTGATTATTTGTAAAGTAGACATAACAGGTCAACAATGTTACTCCCACTGGTAAATCCCTGCCTGTGGTGTGAGTAGTTGTGCTTTGCTCACTCCTGGCCAGCTTGATATGACATACGCTGACAGCACTATATTATACTATGGTTGCTGTTGATTCCCTTCTCATTCCTTTTCTATGCTTTATTGTTACAATGTTCATTCTTCATACATATATATATGTGTGTGTGTGTGTGTGTGTGTGTGTGTGTGTGTGTGTGTGTGTGTATGTGTGTATATATATATATATATATATATATATATATATATATATATATATATATATATATATATATATATATATATATATTACATCTGTACATACTTATATACATTCCCTATGCTGGGCACTGCTTACACCCGCGCAAGCGCACTCAGATTTGCTTACTGTTCATTATATATGTTTACTGCTGCTTATTTGTGCTTTCTTGTGCCTTATTCGTTATGACAGTACCACTTTGATTGAATGGATTTGGATAAAAGCCCCATGCGATACTCAAGTTCACTTGTACATGTTATTATGCCGGTTTTACAGCAGACCGACATTCATTCCACATGGAAAATTATATGTGCTATAGTTGAACTTGAACCGTGAATGCCTGTTTGTTAGGCGGATGCTCTAACCACTACACTATTGGTGTGCTGCTTCATTTTGATGTATACCCATGGTTCATAGTTACCCGAACACACGTCTCAACACTTCACTAACACAGCAGTCATCCATTCTCCAATTGGGAAAAGCACACCACTACACATGTGCCACTCCCTACCGCTCTAGACCCGTCCCGCATGTTGACTCACTCCAAGTATATTCAGACGTCCCAAGCTTATAGTCCTGGAACATACAATCATATAATGGTCAGGGTGTTCAAATAGTCTTCCGGTTTTCAGCTCATCTGACTGGGGACTGGGACTGCCCAGTACCCGTTTGACAGTCAGACTTAGCACACGGACAAAGTTAGTCCCACTGTTAGCATCCTACCTGTGGTTTTAGATGCAGGGGGTTTGCTCACTTCTGGCCAGCTTGATATGACAGCACTAAATAATACGGGAGTTCCGCTGCTGTTTTCCTTCGCATTCATTATGAATGCTTTATTGTGACCATGTTTGTTCTTTACAGATATATATATATATATATATATATATATATATATATATATATATATATATATATCTGTATGTATGCATGCATATGCATCTACATGATTATTTACTTTGATC
This sequence comes from Protopterus annectens, assembly GCF_019279795.1. Lineage (NCBI taxonomy): Eukaryota > Metazoa > Chordata > Ceratodontiformes > Protopteridae > Protopterus > Protopterus annectens. The sequence goes on along the minus strand of NC_056747.1, from coordinate 1,121,061,254 downwards.
AGACTGTTGAATGACTGTGCTGTTTGCTATGTTTGTGATAACATCAGAGTTAAGTATAACTGCCGTGGCTTAGTGGTAAATCACATTGGTTGTGGTGTGTAGGATCCTGGCATCGAGCCTTGCTGTGGCGGTTTATTGTGTTGCTGGCCAGACCAAGGGCCATTGGACAAAGGGTGGGTACAACACTTTTCAGCAGCGGTTTTCCATTTCACCATATTTCACCGCCTCTTCCTGTCATGCAAACACCTTCTCCATTCTTACTGTGATACGTCACTCCAGTTCTCATTTCAACGGTATTATATCTTTATACAGCATAAAATGTTAGAATATGCTCGTATACGGATTTCGCATCATAAATGGCATGTGCTGTAGTCAAACCGGCAATGTCTGCTCATTAGGCAGATGCTCTAACCACTACACTATTGCTGTGCTGCTTCATTTGCTTGTATACCCATGGTTCATAGTTACCCGAACAGACGCCACAACACTTCACTAACACAGCAGTCATCCATTCTCCATTTGGAAAAACCACACCACTACACATGCGCCACTCCCTACTGCTCTAGACCCATTCCGCATGTTGACTCACTCCAAGTATATTCAGACATCCCAAGCTTATAGTCCTGGAACATACGTTCATATAATGGTCAGGGTGTTCAAATAGTCTTCCGATTTTTGGCTCGTCCGACTGGAGACTGGGACTGCCCTGTACCTGTTTGAAAGTCAGACTTAGCACATGGACAAAAATAGTCCCACTGTTAGCATCCTACCTGTGGTTGGAGACTCCCTACTGCTCTAGACCTGTCCCGCATGTTGACTCACTCCAAGTATATTCAGATGTCCCAAGCTTATAGTCCTGGAACATACGTTCATATAATGGTCAGGGTGTTCAAATAGTCTTCCGATTTTTGGCTCGTCTGACTGGAGACTGGGACTACCCTGTACCTGTTTGAAAGTCAGACTTAGCACGTGGACAAAAATAGTCCCACTGTTAGCATCCTACCTGTGGTTGGAGACGTAGGTTTGCTCACCTCTGGCCAGCTTGATATGACAGCACTAAATAATACCGGGGTTCCGCTGCTGTTTCCCTTCGCATTCGTTATGAATGCTTTAGTGTGACCGTGTTCATTCTTCATGGATATATATATATATATATATATATATATATATATATATATGTATATATAAATAAATAACTGTCTGTACATACACATGCATATACACCTACATGCTTATTTACATTTCCCATACTGTTGAATGACTGCCACTTACCGCAGCGCATACCCGCTTACGTCTGCTTGAATGTGCCTTACTCACCCTATATCTGACAGCCATTATTCTGGGCATCATATAAAATTAGCAGCCCATGCATGGCTTGGACCCAGGAACAGAAACACCATAGTCACTGGTTTGACCACTAAACCATCCGTGAAACTTTCTGCATGGATGGTAGTTAGGATATATGACTTTACTACAGGCATTCCACACTACTGGCAACAAATGTGACAGTCGGTTGGTGTACATATGTATAGTACATGTTAATGTTCATATGTTTCTGAGTGTATACATTTGCAAGTATACATATTTATGAATAGAAAACATACTTGACAACTACTTATATGCATGTATGTGTGATGTGTAGCTATGTGAATATAAGTATGTACATTTATAGATATATGACTATATATCTGGGGTTATACATGCCCATGTATATGTGATAAAGAACAGGAACCTCCAAGGAAACTCGTACACGAAGGAGTATAAAATCTTTATTCCACAATGATAGTGCAGTTAAGCGCTTTCAACTGGAACCCAGTCTTCTTCAGAACAATTTAAAAATTCTCATAAACTCATATATATACGTAAACCACTTCACTCAGTTTAAAAAGTGCGCCAAAACACTTAAAGATACAGTACATATAAAGCAACATTTAACTATTGCATCAACTCTATTTAAACAATCACAAGGAGAAAAAATATATATATATATATTGAGCTCTCCAATACCTAGGACAGTACCACATACACATAATAATTGATAACTTTAATGTCAACAAATATAAAAATGTAAAAAATATATATGATGACATTTTGTAATGTGGTTATAATATGGCACCTAACCTTGGTACTAAGATATGTCCCTATATAATAAAGACATATAAATAATTCTAAAATCAAACCCCATAGGTGTGGAGTACTAAAATTAGTAGTAACATAGTAACATATACTAAGAGAGGACCAAAAAAGGTTTAATACTAATAGACTCGTTTAATCCAGGGGGTCTTGTAGCATCCAATAGAATCTGCCATCTACTCTCCAAGGCAGCTAATTGCATCTTCCAGTTACCCCCAAATAATGAATACCTGATCGTGTCAATGATAGCAAAGCAAAAAGAATGCTCTGCACCATATTCATGGATATGTTTGTACAAAGCATTCTTGGCGTCCTTTTTCTGGATACGATAAAGATGCTCATATATACGCTTTTTAAAGACTCTTTCTGTCTTACCTATGTAATACATAGGACATGAAAGACATGTAGCTATGTAAATCACCCGACTTGTATTGCAATTCCCTGTTCTTGTCTTAATACAGGTAGAATTAATATTTTTGAGTCGAATGTATCTAGACTCATTTATATGCTTACACTGTTTGCATCTGCCACATTTGGTGGTACCTTTGTACATATCCATGGTAGTAGTATAATTATTAGCCTTGTCTAATATTCTTTTTAGGTTAATTCCTGTCTTATATACAAATTTAGGTGAATTTCCAACAACATGTTCCAAATTCGAGCTTGTAAGGATATTCCAGTGTTGACATAAAATGTCCTTAATTAAAAAGGTGTGTGGTGTGTAAGTCAAAATACAGGCACGTCCAAGCCAACTAGATATTTGCCTTCCATCTTTTCCATTAAACACATAATTTCCCAGTAAAGGAGGATATTTCTTGCCCCATTCGTTACCCACATAATTTGTGATGTCTTGGAGCATGTTTGCCGGGTATCCGCGATTTGTAAATAATTCTCTAATGGTGTCAAGTTCTTTTTTCATGACAGATTCAGTCGAAGACATCCTCGCTGCATGGATACACTGCCCCTTGACGATGTTTTTGAAAATGTGGGGGGGGTGATTGTTGGTGAAATGTAAATAATCATTAGAAAACGTTGGTTTACGAAAAATCCTGGAGGTGAACCCGTGATTGTCAAGACCAACCAAAACGTCCAAATAAGCTATATCAAGGGTACTGATGTGATGGGTGAATTTCAAGAATGTAGAGGAATTGTTGATAAAGGACATAAATTCTTGCAGTTTCTCTGTCGAAGCCTGCCACAAAATGAAAATATCGTCCAAATATCTAGCGTAAAATTTAATGTCGGTGTAAAAATTACTTTTAAATAATACTTCCTCTTCCCAATCGAGCATCACCAAGTTGGCAAAAATGGGAGCACAAGATGCTCCCATAGCAACACCTTTTATTTGCTTGAAGAATTCCCCTTGAAATACAATATAATTGTGTTCCAACACAAGTCCCATCATGTCACATAACAAGGAAATCCTGTCCCAGCTGAGCCCTGAATATTTCCTGAGACTGCTGGAAAAATGTTCTATTCCTTGTTCTCTGGGAATACTGGAGAAAAGATCAACCACGTCGATAGTGACAAGAATGAGATCTGATCTCCAATACTCCTGTTGCAATTTGCCCAGAAAACTCCACGAGTCTTTCATGATGTGGGGAATGATCCCATACATATGTTTAAGCTGATGATCTATCCATTTCCCTATGTTGTAGGTCTTAGAATGGGAACCAGAGATGATTGGTCTAAAAGGTGGTTGCTCCAAGGATTTGTGTAGCTTGGGAATACCAACAATTTTTGCCAATATTGGGTGATCATTTTTCAAAAACATGTAGGTGTCGTTGGTAATCCTGTTGTCTATTAAGTATTCCTCAATAGCCAGATCAATGCGATGGTGTCCTATGTTAATCTGATTTAAGGAGACGTTCTCATATATGTCAGCCTGATGTAAAATATCATATATACTAGAGACATATGCTTCAACATGAAATAGAACTATCCCACCTCCCTTGTCGGGTTTCATGATACGTACCTCTTTGTTGTACATCACTTTATTTAAACATTCCCTCTCTGACTGGGTTAAATTGGTCTGAGGTTCATTATGTAACAAGTATCTATGCTTGAGGTCCCTATGTAGTCTGTAAATGTCTTGACTAACCAATTTCTCAAAATTGGATATACTGGGGTGAGATACAGGTACATAGGAACTCTTTTTGCACAACTGCGTATTTTCCTTTCTATCAACCTGATCTATTGGATCATCATAAACCACAGCCAAATTGAGTTTGCGACAAAAAAGTTTCACCTGTTTGATGTTATCTACTAAGTTGTTACGAACGGTGGGAATAAACTTCATACCCTTGTACATAACACTAATAAACTCATCATCTACCTCCACGTCTGTGTAGTTATAGACTTTGAAACCTTCATAACATGTAACATTAGGGTACTTTTGAGAAGGCAAACAACTACCTGTTACATTGTCACCAAACTCAATATAGTCAATGAAAGGTGTGAAGGTCTCAGAAACAGTTCCAGAAATCTTGTTTTCTATAACTACACTGACACTTGTGTGGGGATGTTGGTTTATTTCTTGTAGTTGGTCCACTGTCTGTTGGGGTTTCTGAAAAAAGGAGGCTGGGCGCTCTGAAAATCCCTATGTTCAGATCTAAGGGGGGTAGATATATGACCTAGTTCAAACTGTTTAACTTTGGGCCAAATGTAAGCTCTATTACTACTGTAAGCGTCTTGGTCTCTAGATAACTTCTTACATTTTCTCTCGAAAATGTTGTTGGCTCTACTTTCAGCTTGAAAGAATTGTTTTTTGAAAACATCCTTCCATGTATCATACTCAACATCATTAGTGATAGTCTCATACATACACTCCAACTCAACCCCAAGAGAATCACATTTTTCTTGTTGGTATTTGAGTAACAATTGCATGAATGCATATCCAAAGCCATCAAATAAACCATTAAATTCAGTCATCACATCTGCATTATATGGAATGCCTAATGGCAATTTAAAAAATCGAAGGCCCTTAGGTACCACCTTAGTTTTCATACAATTCTTTAAATAGCTAACATCTATTTTTGAATTATTATATGCAGTTAATTTTTTACCAAAATCGAAAATCATTTCCTTAAGAGAACTATAAATGTAATTTTTACTGTTTGGTTTATTAAAATGACTCTTTTTCCCAAAATCATACACATCATATTGACCATTCAAAACATTTTCAAAAAGTTCTCTTTCGTTTGCATTTTTAGATAGTCGGCTTAGTGTAGGCAGATTCTATTGGATGCTACAAGACCCCCTGGATTAAATGAGTCTATTAGTATTAAACCTTTTTTAGTCCTCTCTTAGTATATGTTACTATGTTACTACTAATTTTAGTACTCCACACTTATGGGGTTTGATTTTAGAATCATTTATATGTCTTTATTACATAGGGACACATCTTAGTACCAAGGTTAGGTGCCATATTACAACCACATTACAAGATTTAACAAAATGTCATCATACATTTTTTACATTTTTTATATATTTTTTTATATTTGTTGACATTAAAGTTATCAATTATTATGTGCATGTGGTACTGTCCTAGGTATTGGAGAGCTCAATATATATATATATATTTTTTCTCCTTGCAATTGTTTAAATAGAGTTGATGCAATAGTTAAATGTTGCTTTATATGTACTGTATCTTTAAGTGTTTTGGCGCACTTTTTAATCTGAGTGAAGTGGTTTACGTATATATATGAGTTTATGAGAATTTTTAAATTGTTCTGAAGAAGACTGGGTTCCAGTTGAAAGCGCTTAACTGCACTATCATTGTGGAATAAAGATTTTATACTCCTTCGTGTACGAGTTTCCTTGGAGGTTCCTGTTCTTTATCACATTTGGAGTTGTTGGTTGATTCTTTTTACTAGTTGGATGCCCATGTATATGAATACCTGCATCCGGGATGGACCTGTACCGTTTGTATATAGAGGTTGTGTGCATCATTACAATGTGGAACCTAGACAGGGTATACAATTTGTGGATGTGTACTATTTGGAAGATGGCTATGGGGAAGCTTCTTAGGAACACGTGAAAGGTATATATATTCCCGATAATGCACATGGAGAGACATGCATCACGGTCAGGTGTTTAATCCGGGGTCGCAGATTCTGCAGGACCGGGTGGAGGCCGAGCAGGGTTGTGGACAAGTACTGCTAATCCGACTTGTGTTTGGATGTCAACGGGGGTGGGAATTGTGTTGTGCCACCATGTCTAATCTTGAGAACAGACACTTATCCCACGAGGGATGTCCAAAAACTATGAACACCATTGACACCATTCTTTTGGCTATATGAAAATGAGGGAGGGTTATACATGCATGGGATACCTAGTTTGCAGGCCTGGGACTGCTTAGGGTGAGACTGCTTACTAGATGTGGGTAGGGGGCACTATGTGCAAATATGGCTGGCCCAAGCTAGCAGCCCGAGTATGGGTACTTTTGGTGGACGTTCAGCAAGGGGGGGGGGGGTGTTTTGTGGAGGGGACGATGGGTATTCAATTATGTATCCAGGTGTGTAGGGGTTGGATGGCTCAGTTCAGGCCAAATCATTATGTGGTGTGAGCCGGTACTGTTTCTGTACACGTGTATCATACATTTTAATGTTCATATGTTTGTGGGATTGTGTTCTGCAATATGACCTGACAGGGTGTATTGGGGATGTGAATGTATGTTCTTTAGTTTCCTTTTGGATTCTCCCACTGCACCCTTGCACACCTCCAGTTCACCTATTATACATCTGACCTAGTCTCTCATTGGCAGATTATTACATTACCCATCACCCCCCCAAAAATTCCACATACACACCATCCATCCCTTCTCTGGTTGTTAGTCCATGGCACAGACAGCAGTGCACATTGTCTACTCTACATATCTCTGGTACCATTATGGTTTTGAGGCCAACCCTAGCATATTTGGTCTTCCACATGCTGTACTTCACGCACATAGGTACACGTGAATACTTATCTTTCATGACATGGTAGGTTGACCCAGGTTATACCCATTCATTTTTGGGCCATCCAGACAAGGACGACTCAGACTGCGAATGGGCAGTTATTAAGCGAATGTTCTGACCATTGGGCTAGGCTTAGCAAAGGGCAGCATTGCACAAACACTCTGCATTTTGCTTCCACTTGGTATAAAAATCAACACTACAATGAAATACGGACATGGGGTTTTAAATGTAATTGTTCAAGGGATGGGGGCTCAACATTCAGCTATGTGCTTGTGTGTTTACTCCTGTGATTTTATTTTGGTGTTCGTGGAACTCTCTTGTATGCTTGGCATACATTTCAGTATCCATGGACACTGACAGGAGTGATTACTATTAGAGGCAGGCTGTACTAGTCAGCATTTTAGGTTGTCCAACTGTAGCCAACATGTTCACGCCTCCGTGCAGTGCTTAAACACGCCCCCTGCACTCGAGCACATTTCCTGTGCACATGGACGGTATGGCAGCACGCCTTCATTAATATGCATATGGTGCTGCTGCGCCATCTCTACGCCACATGCTTGGTGCAAGGCTAATGCCATCCTTGAGCCGAGCTTCATGAATCCCAGAGTATGAAAGGTAGCTAGGGATGTTCAGGACAGGGGTTGGGAAGGTCCATAGCTGTCCATTTGTAATGCAGCAACAGTTGTGCATTTGTACAGGATTTGGAGGTGAATTTGGACACTCAAACCTCAGAGAGAGGGACGAGGACAACAGAAATGTGTTGTCATGCCAATTGGACCAGATTACATGTGTCCAGTGGACACTTGTGTGAAATGGACAGCTATGTATGGGGCGATGATTGCTTTTGGGACAGATGCCCTTTTTCATTTGTTAAGGTGAGACTGGGATGTTTGGAAAGGATTGTAGGTACGTCTGGGGAGGTAGGGTGAGTAGGGAAACAGACAAGACAGACAGGACAGCAGACAGGGGTGGTGTTTGACACATGTGGGGGGTGAACACCTTGGAAGGGGAGGGTGATGGGAGTCAGAGGCATATAGGTTCATAGGTAGGTACTAGGCTATTGGCTCTAGGGCCTATATAAGCCTAGCCAAATGGTACCCTGGCTTTTGCCACCCCCAAAAAATATTTTCCTGTGCCCCTGTCAAGCAGAGCCACAGAAGTGATCTCCAGGGTGAATTTCCTATCTCCCATCCAATCATCAAGATTTTTCTTGAAGAGTGCTAATGAGGAGGTTTGTTTGATGTAGATAGGTAGTTTGTTCCAGAGTATGGGAAGTCTCTGAGACAGGAATCTATCCCTTCAGCATGTTCTGTTTATTGTGGTGACAAGGTTTAGGTTCCAAGCTGTGGTGACAAGGTTTAGGTCCCTAGAGCATGTAGCTCAGAGGGATTGGGATTTCTTTACATGGAGCATGTTCAACAGCTGTGGGTTTGACATAGCTTTGTATGTTAGGCAGAGATCGCCTCTGAGTAGGCGATATGCGACAGAGTAAAGCTGGAGTTTTTTGAGACGGTCTGCATAGGGCATCTGTTTGAGGCTGGTAATCCTCTTTGTGAGGTATTTCTGTGGCCTTTCCAGTTGTTGTAGATGTCTTGTGAGGTATGTACCAAAAGGGGCGTTGTACTCTATAATGTGTCTAATGAGTGATGAGTAGAGGGGAACAATGACCTCTTTTTTCCTGGATGAGAAACCTTTTGTGATGAGGTGTGCCATGTAGAAGGATTTCCTGACTACTTTGGCAATGTGATTATCAAAGGAGAGACTACTGTCCACCTGTGTCCCAAGGTCTCTTTTCACACTTTTGGTGTTAAGTAGTCTACCACATATGTGATAGTTCATGGGTCCAGAGTTTTTACCAAAAGGGATGACAAATCACTTTTTGGCATTGAGCTTGAGGCCATGGCTTTGACAACAGGCATCTGTCTCGGTGAGGCCCTTTTGTAGGATATCCACATCATTAGGAGATTTGATTATGGCTCCTAGTTTGCAGTCATCTGTAAACTTTGTTAGCCAAAGACCTTCTGTGTTAGCATGTACTTCAGAGAAGTAGATACCAAACAGGAGAGGACCTAGGACTGAACCCTGTGGTACTCCACTTGTCACATGAGCCCCCATATTGATACGGTGGGACTGATATCCCCACCTGTAGGCAGTCATGACTGCACCTTCACAGCCCCGATGGTGGCTGTGCTGGGGGATGGACAGGACAGGCAGCCTGCTACTCAAGGTGTGCCAGGCAGCTCTCCATCTTGCACAGCTGGTCACCCAACTCAGAGCGGATGACACTGCGCACCATACCCCGGAACTGATGGCGGATGTCAGGCTCATCTCTGTGACTGCCCCCAGGTGGTGCATGGCCTGCAGGAGATGAAGTTCCATGGTGGGTCCCAGACATGCTGGGGTCTGGTGCCACAGCCAGATGGGGTGGGACAGGTGGATTCGCTGGGATCAGCCTTCCCAAATGTGCTATGGTGTTGAGGTATTCCAAGATATATTGCTTAGTCATGAAGAAAACATTGCAATATTAGATTTAAAGGCATGCATGGGTGTTCAATTAACCCAAAACAACAGATGTGAAACAGTTGCATAGCAAACAGAACACATGCATAACTGGAACAACAGTAAGCACTGTAACAGCATGCCAGTAACAATGTCGGCAACAGGCCACCAACAATACTATGTGAACAAGGTATGTTAATATGCAACCAATTAATTAGATGAACAATAATGTAACACATGTCCCAACATTAGGTTTGGTAACAACATACCTGCAGGATATGAATAATAATTGGTGATGTAGATGAGGGGTGGAGGAAGAGAAGAAAAGTCCATTAAGAACTGCATAGGCCTCTATTTTTACAACAGTACTGCTCAGTAGCCTAGAGGTCAGCCCTTACTTTACAACTACTTATGGCCTACCTATGACATACACATATTTGTAAGGTGGGCCATGTAGATGGCATTCTGTACAATGGTACCCACACAGTGGCTGTCAGGTTGCTACCAACCTCAGTGCACAAGTCACCTCACACCTGATTGCATGCTCAGTACATTAGTACTGTCATACATAGTTAGTGTGGATGACATCTGCCACAGCAGGGGAGTGATGGCTCTTCTCCCATTCCATTTGCGTTAATGCTTCTTGTACCACTCAGCAATCGGGTAACTGACTCTTAGAGGATGGTCACATCAGTAGGGGGATGTAAGATAGTAGGCAGCTTGCAAGCATCCATATACTTGGTCAGCCATAGACCACTGCTATCGTCCTGTCCCTATATAGATATATATATATATATATATATATATATATATATATATATATATATATATATATATATATATATTTATATATCCCAAACAGTAGAGGCCCCCAGACTGATCCTTGGGGTTATTAGGGGTGGGTTCTACTACTTTGACTGAGTGGCTACTATCATTGGGCCAGTTAGCTACCCATCTGGTAATCTACAGGTTGGTGTCTAGCTGTATAGATTTATGTATCCTGTCCACCTGGGGAATAGTGTGAGAGGATAGGGCTAAGTGAATGTAGGGATTGTTCATCATCTTCCCCTCATCCCTGTGTTTGTTGACCACTGCAGAGAGGTCAATTATGTTTCACAGGCCTGATCTCCCTTTGACAATACCATGGTGTGTAGGCCCAGGCATTTTGATGTTGCTGATATCCTTGTTCATAATGTCCTTGATATTGCCTCCCATGCCCTTGCAGAGCAGGCTAGTTAGGCTAATGTGCATCATATTGGCTGGGTTGGTGGATTGCTCCAGCTTTGTGTATAGGGATGACACTGGCTGTCCTCTGTGCAGATGGGATGACACTGGTGCATAGGCTGTGGTTGACTACAGTGCAGAATGGAGTCCATGCCTGTGTTCATGTGGGATGCAGCCAGGGATGTTATCATGACTATGGAGACCTCTGTGTGTTACCTTTGAGAGGGCAGGCATTGCAGACCTGCTTCCTGATGATGAGGGGAGTGGGGCAGGTGCTGTACATGCACATGTGTACCAATGCGGAGATAGGCGGGGTGGTGTTCACACTTCACCTGTCTGCAGCCGGGTGCCTATATCTATGCCATATGTGCATGTGGTGTTATTGGCCACCACTACAGAGCAGATTTGAGTGTTGCCTCTGGAATTGCAGACACATGTGTGGAAGGCCTAATGATCTGCCTTGGTGGAGGTGTCCAATTTGCACTCAAAGGCAGCCTTAGGGTACATCACCTCTGCCCTTATTTGCTTGTACAGGCCAATGTCACATTGCTTCCAGTGAGTCACCTGTTCCTTCTTGGTCCATCCAGCACTTGTTTCTAACTATTATGGTATTCATGTGTTGCTGCTGTCCACCACAGGTGTTTACCCTATCTTAAGGGAAACAATGTTGCCCGGTCAGGTACTGCTGAGTGCATACAGCTATGTGGGTGCCCACATAGTATTGTGATGTGGGCTTGGACACTGCTGCTGCTAGTTCCAACAAATATGATGTTGGCTGTACAGCTACTTCTACCTGCTCTGAGGGGATTTATAGTCATTTGTGTACAGTTTAATCTGTTTGACACTGGAAAAGGGGTGGGGTGGGGGGCAGGTGAGATGGTAACCTGAACAGTGATGGCTATGTGGGCAGATATTACCAAAGGGGATGGGACTGTAGGAGTGCTACAGTGGCTACTCATGTTGGTTAGGACCAGGTACGTGAGATTCCCACCTACTGTAGGGGTGTTGACCAGCTGCTCCATTCCATTGCCATTGACAAAGCTGAGGAATTTATGTGCATTCATGTTCAGGTGGTATAGGTCAGGCACATTATGGTTGTGTATTTGAAGTCACCTAGGAGCAGGGTAAACGATTGAATCCTGATAGATTCCAGCAGGTCCCAATAGGTGTCATGGGTGTCCATAGTCATGTCTGGAGGCCTGTAGCTTGCTATGATTTGAGCTGGTATTTTGTCAGCTGTTAACTACACTCAGGATGTCACCCATGCAGCGTACAGTTTGGCCAGCCTGGAGGTGTGTATGTGTATGCTAATGTTCAACACTCCACCTTCTGTGGCTTTGCGGTTCTCCATTTGAGGTCTACATGTATAATGGGATGAGTGACCTGGCAAGGTTGGTGTGCTCTCCACAGCTAGACAGCAGGTGTTAGTGACTGCACAAATGTCAGCATCCTACAGGACAAGGTATGCTTGCATTGACATGGTAAGACACCTAGCTCCTGTTAGAGCATGACATCTGCACAAAGGCACACATCAGTGGTGGGTAAAGGCCAGTAAATAGTGTCACTTTATGAATCTAGCTGAAACACACTTATTTGCCAGCAAAGACGGTGTCACATTAACAGGTGTACTCTGCAGGACATGACATCTGACAATGACATGTGTGCTAATTTGTTATGACTGCAATCAGTAAAGAGTTGCCAGTGATGTACTGGACAATACACAGCTGTCTGAGGCATTGACTACAAATATGAGGCAGACATGTGGTCAGTATACAACACTCTGGATGGTTGGCAGGTATGGGGTCCGTATATCACATACAGCTCATCACAAACATCTGCACCTGTCATGTAGCATGCACATACCCTATGCACATCTATTACATTTGTAAGACAAGCATATGTATCAGAGTAGCATTTACAGGTGACATTTGACTAATTACAACACCCCAGGTAGCTGGCCTACCAGTGACACACTCAGTATTGGACAATAGAGACCCATTAGTAGTCATACGTGAGCTGACCTTTGCTGGTGTGAGTCAGGGGCCAGAGATGTCCTCCATGTCAATGCAAGCAGGGCAAGCAGAAATGGCCATAGGTGCTGGACAGGAGCATGTGAGTCCATCAGGAGTTGTTGCGGCCTTGTGTTCAATGTCCCATTTGACATCATTACATCACCCCTTCTGCATTCCACTACATGCTTTCATGATTGACATACCTGTTATAGTGTTCAGAAGTTAGCTCACAACAATGCAGTTGGTTAGGTTTGTGTAGTCACAGTTTGTCTTTGTGTAGATGGGTTGAGACCTGTGTTGCATAGGCAGCAGCTTGTCTTTTGTAGGTACTGCTCATGGGCAGGTAATGGCCTGTGCACCAATTAGTGTCTCCCACATGCTATTTGCATTTGGAGCAACACAGTGCTATAATGACAGCCTTCATGTGGGCCTTGCCTGTGTGGAGGACATTATGGAGGTGTGGGCTACAGCTTCACATACAATAGGTGGGAATACCTCTCAGGAGAGGACATGTGGAGACAGCCCAACAACATGGGGAACAAAGCTCCAGAATTGGGTACAGATTGTAAGTCAGTAGTGATGTTATACACAGAAAGGGTTTCTAGTTTAACAGGGTTCATCTGGACATGCATTTTTGTGTGACTTGACATCTGACTGATATGTCTCTGACATACCTCTCAACTGTCCTGATGTCCACAGACTTCCCAGGGATTTGCCTGTTATGTTTGGTCTGTTCCTCAGACAATGTCTGCTTTTGTGGAAGCAGTAGGATAATGTGAGGATTGTAGTCAGTAACTGTTGACATCCATTGGTGTTTCAGACATCATATCCTTCAGGGATGTTATGTGACAGCAAAGCCTGTGACACTGTCAACTGTTTCAGTTTGTAACACCATTATGTGAAATATGCCCCTCTTTCCAGCCCCCTGCTCCCCAAGTATGTCATGCTTTGTCTAGATGTCTTTCAGTAAGAGGGTCAGAGGTATGTGATATCATTATTTATTGACTGCACTCAAGGTATCATCCCATTGACTTAGCAGTCTCCTAGGAGTGGTATGTGGCAGTGGCCATGAATATGGTCTCACACCCTGGACACCCTGTGGAAATCTGTACGTATGAGAGTTATGTATGTCTGGACATTGTGAAGTAACTGCCAAGACTGTGTAGCAGTGCTGTGTGTAGATGTTTGTTTACCTGGGTAGGGAGAGTAGCAGATGTGAGTGTCACAGATCCTTTGTCTATCTGACTGTGCATGCTGCTACAGCTGCTGGTGGTCTATCAGGTGTGCATGTATGGGACAGACTGAGAAAGGTTCTTTCACACTTCAGGATTCCCAGTACACAGTGAGTTGGGCCAGTATCTGTCAGTGTATTGTGTGACTGTGAATCAGGATATGTTTGTTCAAACAGTCATTCTACTCTAGAGTTCATTTGGGGTTCTGGTATGTTGCTGTGACTGTGGTGCAAATGGTTGTGGGTGGACATTTATGCACCACTATCTGCTTTTCCCTACAGTTCCATCTCTGTAGAGCATGATATCTCTGGATATACATGGGTAATTGCCCAGAGCTGATTTGGGTTAGTGTCATGTAGGTCTTACTGTGCTTCAGAAGGTGTTGGGTAACATGGTTGGTGGCTGTCCTGGGTTTTTCCATTCTGTTACATGACTGTGGTCATACATCTCCACTGTCCAGATGTCTAGACACTGTCCTGATGTGTGGCTCATATGTTTTGTCTGTTGGCCACAACAGTTGTGGGTTTCTGAGAAATAACTGCATGATGTGAGCATTGACATCAGTAAATAATGACATTCATTTGTGTTTCAGACCTGGAATCTATCTGGCATTGTATGTTAAAGCAAACCATGCCACTCTAGCAGACTTCTACTCGTATGACAGCCATATTTCACAGATGTCACTATTGTTTGCCCATTATCTCCCCAGTTTGTCGGGCTGTTTGCACATGTGTTGCAGTAAGAGGTTGGTTATCTGTATATATATATATATATATATATATATATATATATATATATATATATGAATATATATATATATATATATATATATATATATATATATATATAGAGAGAGAGAGAGAGAGAGTTATCTATATCTACATATATATGTATATGACAGTACTAAGGATATATAATTCCCCCTTATGTTGAATGACTGTTGTACATGATATGCTTGTAAAAACATTACAGATTCTTACAGCTTGGGTGGTGTAGTGGTATCTTGCTGTGATTGTTGTGCTTTTTACATTATGTTAAATGACCAGAATGAATGATGTTTGTAAATGCATCACAGGTTCCCACAGCTCAGATGGTGTAGTGGTAAGTTGCTGTGGTTGTAGTCCACAGCATACTGGGTTTGAGACTTGTCAGTGCTGGTTATTTTGTTGCTAGGCAGAACAAGGGCTGATGGAGATGGAGTGATTAAGGCACTTTTAAGCAGTTGTAAGTGGGTTTGCATGGTTTTGCGTGGTGCTAAGTGTTGCTAAGAGATGATTAAATAACCCTCTTAGCTTCACTTAGCAATGCTTACTGCTGCTTACACCCATGCTAATTTTCTTTAAAGATATGAAAAAAGGGTGATAAGAAAATGGTGAAATGGGGGCAAGCAGTGGGTAAAACATTATGAAAAGCAGCTAGGGATGTGCAGGACGGATGTAGGAAAGGGCCATGCCTCTATATTTCTTCGGCAGCAACAACTGTGAATTACATGTATAGAATTTGGAATTTACAGCCTCACATCCCACAGGGAGGGGTGTTGGTGACAGACATTTGCAGAGTAATCAGTGGGTTGATTGATTAGTTTCACAGAACATTTTGGTGAAATGTAGAACTATGTATGGGGCAATTTTTTTTTACGGGACAGATGCTCTTTTTTTAAGGTGAGAGTGGGATGTTGGGGAAGGGCTGTAGGTATGTTTGTGAAGGTAGGTTGGGTGGGATAGGTTGCATTTGCAGATAGCTAAGACAGACAAAACAGCAGACAGGGGCAGTATATGGCACGTGAAGGGGTAAACACCTTTGATGGGGACGGTGATTGAGAATCCGAAGCCCATGAGCTACCAAATGGATTCAGTGGGACTGAGGTCCCAACCCATTAGCAGTCACCACTATTCCTTTACAACTCCAAAGGTGGCTGTGCTGAGGGCTGGACAGGAGGGGCAGCCTGCCCCTCAAGGTGCGGCAGGCAGCCCTCAATCTGGCATAGCTGGCAACCAAACTCTGATCATATGGCACTGCATACCAAACCCCCAGACCTGACTGTGGGTGATAGGCTCCTGTCCGTGCCCTCTCCCAGGGGGGATGGGCCCCATCCCCTGAGGCAGTTCCACCAGAAGGTGGTGCAGGACCAGCAGATGAGGAAGGCCCAGGTTAGGTCCCAGATGTGCTGGGGCCTGGTGCTATGGCCAGATGAGGTGGGACAGGTGGATCCATTAGGATCTGCCTTCCCAAATGTGCTATGGTGTCGAGGTTTTAAAGAATATGTTGGTTAGTCATGAACAACACATTTCCAGATTAGTTATAACAGCATGCATGGGTGTTCCAATTATCCCCATAAAACAGATTTGAAATAGTTGCATAGCAAAATGAACACATGCATAAATGGAACAACAGTATGCATCGTAACAGCATGCCAATAACACTGACAGCAACAGGGCACCAACAATGGTATTTGAACAAGGTATGTTAACATGCAACCAATCAAATGTACGAACAATAATATAACACACATCCCAACATTAGGTTTGGAGTATAACATACCCATAGTATATTAATTATTGTATTGATCCAGATGAGAGGTGGGGGGAGGGACAAAAAGTCCACTAACAACTGTTTATGCTTTCATTTTCCACAACAGTACTGCTCAATACCCTATGAATCTGCCCTCACTTTACATCTGCCTATGGCCCATAGCTTCTGTAGCACAAACATATCTCTCAAACTGTCAGCCTGGAATGGTATGGAGCAAACCGTGACAACTCTGGGTACATGCCTAGAGGGGACTCGTTCATGTCAGGGTTACATATCTGGCACAGGAGGGGTACCCTGAAGTGCTGTTATGTGAGTGTGCTACTGGCATACTTCAACTGGTTTCCTATCTGTGCCCTGGGTTATTGACAGCAGTGACCACTAGCTGTGACAGCATAACACTTGAGAGACATAAATCAGGATGAGTGCATGTTGCATGTACCTATCCTGCTGCCATTTACAGGCATGTGGTGAGACAGTTGAACAGTTTACACAGTTTATTAGTATACCCTTCATGCAGCTACTACCAACATTTCCTTACCTGTACAACCTGTGGAGATAATATCTGTTAACACTACCTGACTGTTTTTACATTTATTCCAGATTCCTTGTGTGTAGATATGCACACATCTTAGTACCACTCCCTGGACTCAAACTGTGTTTGTGAATGCAAAATTAACAAGTAAGCTATTTCTTATCATACTGAGCTATTGAGGAGCTGCTGTTTTTAGTTTCACTGGTTTCTGTCTAATAGTCTCTTATTTAGAAAGTCTGACCTTGTAATCCTGTGATGTACGCATGACAAATAGTTCTTGTACTATGCATTAATACTTTGGATTACTACAATCTGGAAAGCAAAGGTTAACACAAGGCAATGCTGGCTGGAACACAATTTGAAAATGTACACATTACTGTTCAGGGTTCAGAGTTTAGTGCAGTATATATTTCACATTTCAGTTATATCTTGTTTTACAGCTCCACCATCTACAGTTTATTTCTTACAGCTGGTTCACAGATGAAGCTTAGTTAATGTATGATGTCACAGCCACATTTGCTGTGTAGAATCTGTATACATTCTAAATGTCTACAACAACATACCAGAATAAACACAACAGTTTTTAGGTGGTTTTATTGCACATCAATATTATTCTGTCAAATATTTTTATTTATTCAGTTCACACAGTAACAGTATACCTATTAGCAATAAGCAGTGTACCCCTTGTTAGCTATTTGAGCAATATACTGCAAGATAG
This sequence comes from Protopterus annectens, assembly GCF_019279795.1. NCBI lineage: Eukaryota > Metazoa > Chordata > Ceratodontiformes > Protopteridae > Protopterus > Protopterus annectens. Next base: position 1,121,043,414 of record NC_056747.1, on the reverse strand, counting down.
ATTTGTACTCACCAGCCTGTCAGCACAACCTCAGCAGTCTGTCACCATGGGCTTCGATGTTCATAGCCTTCTCTGCTGCAGCTGTAGGGGAGAGAAACAAACATTATGCATACCTGTCTATTACATTCTCAGGCTAGTATTTGCTACAAATTACTTGATAGTGATACTTACTACTGGAGCATTATGTGCCCATGCATCTTGGATCTACTGGGCCAAGAGCACCCCTTCCTCCAATTTAGGTCAGCATATTGGTGCCGTACCTGCTCACCAGTCCAGGGGATGCCAGTAGCATTGGTGAGATCATGTGCGAGAAAGTCCCAGGCCTCCGTTTTGTACTCTGAGGCCTGGGTACTGGCCCTGCAGCAGTCTCTCATCATGGTTTTCGACAAGGAGTCCAGGCATGACCCTGGCTTCCTGAATGCTCCAGCACTGCACCTGAAGGCAAGCTCCCTCTCCAACATCAGACATGTTCCTGCAGAGATTAAACTAAACAGGTTATGGCTGTATTCCCACCTGCACTGTTTAAATAAAGCCATATTCCCACCCTTTGCAGCCATTGAACCATTTCAAAAATGCTGAGCACAGCTTATGAATGAGCAAACTTGCTAAGCTGGGTTGAACAATGCTTAAAAGGGTAATTGCTGACCACTGCTTAACAGTGCACAAATCAGCTTACCTTAGTCACTTGCTGCTTAGCATTCATGTCTAAGCGATGCTTAAGCCTGGTAAGCATAGCTGTTGCTGACCATTGCTCACTTTTCATTTAAAAAAAAATATCAGGATAATGGCTTCATTTAGTAGATGTATATGATTTACATTACATGACATCCCTCTATGTGCTTTCATTACATTAGTAAGGGGTGTGACTATACTGTATGGGACACTTGTGTATACATGGGTGATTTCACATGTTACATGCACTCACACTTCCATTTTACACCAACTACACTACCCTGGTTGACAAAAAAACAGTTACTACATACTTTAAGTTAAAAAAACATAATTTTAACACTGCTTTTCCATATAAGAATAACTTGCTTGTCCTGGTACTCAAACCATGAACGCCTGCATGTAATGTTGGGCTTCTAACTACTACACTATTTTAGTTTAGGAATTTTGGCTGTATATTTGTATTTATCTCTTATGGGATGTTTAAGCAATGGTTAGTGGAGGGTCATAACGCACGCACCCACTTAGCTATGCTTAAACATTCCTTAGCATGTCAAAAGAACATTTATTATATTATTATTTTATATAGTGAGTATTGTGGTTTTCTGACAAGTCATTGAGGACTGCAGTCAGGAAATAATGGCATACATTTGACTTTCAGGCTTCTATCCTTTAGAATTTCATGCTAATGCATATCCTGTTTTCAATCAACTTTCTAAGTTTGTGAGGGAACATTTTATTAGTGCCCCTATTTTTAATGCTTTGTCCCCCCATTATTTGTGCCTTTCTCCACATGGACTGCTGTCAGGGAATAATGGCATACTTTTGACTTTCAGATTTTTATCCTTTGGAAATTCATGCTAATGCATGACTTGTTTTCTAATTACTTTCTAAGTTTGTGAGGGCAATATTTAAGTAGTGTAACTTTTTAGTGCTTTGTCCCCCCATTATTTGTGCCTTTGTCCACATGGACTGTTGTCAGGGAATAATGGCATGCATTTGACATTAAGACTTCTATCCTTCGGATATTTCTGCTAATGCATAACCTGTTTTCTATCAGCTTTCTAAGTTTGTGAGGGCAATATTTAAGATGTGTCCATTTTTAGGGCTTTATCCCCACATTATTTGTGCCTTTGTCCACATTTCCCACTTTAGCAGGTTGTGAGGTGTCATACAGCACTTTTATAATGCAGGGGCTGTGTGAAAGAACCTGTCACACACCCCCTGCATTGCTTTCCTGCTGCAGTATGTATTTCAGTTTCCGCGAACACTGAAATGATCATTTATTTCATTTCAGTGTCCGTGGACACTGAAATACTGGCATAATATTAGAGAAATTCTCTAATATTATCCCAGATCATTTTTAGAAAGTGCCGTACAACACTTTTTGAGTGCAGGGGATGTGTTCGTAGTCCGTGCACTACTTAAACCCCTCCCACCATACTTCTTCATGGTTCGTGTCCATTTAGCCTAAACAGCAGCACGCCTTCATGAATATGCAAGGGGAGCTGCTGTGGCTACATGGACATGAACCACTCCATGCAGGAATAGCACTATTCCTGCATGGAATTTATTTAATCCCAGGGATTATCTTTTTTAGAGGGTCAGGCACTATTCCAATGTATGTATCTTCACAAGCATTTGTTTCTTGTTTTTTTTTTCCAGTATGTGAACTGAACTGTTATTTTATAAAGCACAAGTTATTTCTTCAATGAAAGATCAGACTGAAGTGTTTTGCCCCCCCCCGAGCCTTTTTTGTTCAAGCCATTATTGGATCAAATGATTGGAAAATAGCTGTAAAATGTAGCACTACAGTTGTGTATAGTCCTGCTATGTTTAGGATAACAGACACTCAGAAGACCAGAATTTATATGTCTTATTTTCTTGTATTTATTTTCCACATCAGTTGTGACATGCACACATGTAGCACAGCAAAATACACGTCATGCCAGGATCACAGACTGTTCAACAAACGTTTAATACTTTCCCATGCATTATGTGTAAACCCCTTTAGGTTTACATGATCACTCTTTTACAAACTACACTAATATCATGGTGATCTGGTATCTGCACATCTCCCTCCTCTGAGTATATATATATATATATATATATATATATATATATATATATATATATATATATATATATATATATATATATATATATAAAATAGTTACATGCATGTTTTTCACTTTTAAAATTTTACCATGCACAATCAACAACATTTAGTTACAGCAAATTACATTCTTACTAAGACAGAAGGTATTAGGTGTTTGCAGTCTCTAAGAATACTTTTCTGTTGGCATTCATTTTGTTATTTATCTTTTTTTGGTACCATCACAGGTCTTGATAAAGTATCTCACAGGTTGTGGGGTGTGAGGGGATTGCCTTTTTTTAATAAGTCAACATTGGATGACATATTTCTGTTGGGTAATACTCTATTATGAAGGCATGTCTTTTAGACAATCCCCGGGATTCATGAAGCTCGGCGCAAGGACAGTTTTAGCCTTGCACTGAGTGTCCCCATTACAGATGGTGCAACAGCGTCATATGAATATTTATGAGGGCGTGCTGCCGCACCCTCGACATGCACAGGAAATGTGTGCAAGCATAGGGGGCATGTTCAAGTGCTCTACGGAGGCGGAAACATGCCTCCACAGTTGCACAACCTATTATGCTTACTATTAGAGCCTGCCTCTAATAGTAAGCAATTAATTCAGTGTCCATGGATACTGAAATATATGTTAAGCATACAAGAGTGTCCACGGACACTGAAATAAAATCAAAGTAGTAAACACACAAGCATGTAGCGGAATGGTGAGCCCAGTCCCTAGGACTTTCACAATTAGATACCCCGTGTCCCTATTTTACATTTGTATTGCTTCAATATTGAAAGTGTAAGTGAAGTGCAGCGTGTTTACATGTCGCTGCCCCCTGCTGAGCGTAGCTTACACATCAAAATCATTAAAATAGAGAAAAACATGCAGAATCAATGTTAACGTCAATATTGTAGTGGTTAGAACATCTGCCTAAGGAACAGGCATTCACAGTTTGTGTCCAACTATAGCACATATCATTTTCCATGTGGAATGAATGTCGTTTTGCTGTAAAACCTACATAATAACATGTAAATGTGAACTGGAGTACCGCATGAAATGTTTAACGAAAGTTTCATTCAATCAAAGTGGTACTGCCATAATGAATAAGGCACTAGTAAGCAGGTGTAAGCACAAATAAGCAGTTGTAAGCATATATAAGTACCAGTAAGCAAGTATGAGTGCGCTTGCGCGGGTGTAAGCAGTGCCCAGCATAGGAAATGTATATAAGTATGTACACATATATAATATATATATATATATATATATATATATATATATATATATATATATATATATATAAAGAATGAATGTCGTAACAATAAAGCATATTATATAGTGCTGTCAGCGTATATTATATCAAGCTGGGCAGGAGTGAGCAAAGCACTGCTACTCATACTACAGGCAGGATACTACCAGTGGGAGTAACATTGTCGATCTGCTTAGTCTACTTTACAAACAACCAGAGGGTAGTCCCTGGTGGGACTACCCAAAAATTGATAGGATGATTGGACCTCCGACCACTGCACAAGCAAGTGCAGGTATGTTCAAGGACTAAATGGTGGGAGAGCCTGATAATACGTGGGTTAGGACAACATAAATGTAGGGCCCCTAACACTCGGGAGAGGGCAGTGTGTGGAGGTGTTTCATGGCTGTGATAGTAACTGCACAATGGATGGTATGCGTGTATGTCAAACTCGGGTGGCATGGAGGAACTATGAGTATGAAATTATGGATTCAGGCGTGTCAGGGTTGGATGGGCTCATTCTAATTGGACCGTATTGTGGAGGTCAACGAGTTTGTTATAAGTATATATGCATACACATGCATACATCTATATGTAGAAGTACATTCCCTGTAACACATTCATCCCTTTTGCAGACATAAATGACATAAAAGTGCCCTTACAAACCTCGACAGTAGATATAATAATAGATTGTGCATAAGAGGAAAGGGACGAAACTGGCAAAATGCAGAAGTGTATACAATGTCCGAAGTCAGTGCTGTGCTCAAAAATTCAAATGTGAGGACTTTCTCACACATGAAATCATTCCTGTGATCTGACTGCTATGGCAATGCCAATCACTAAACCGTTCTATTTGTAAAATAATTATGCCAAACTCGTACATAATTAGCTCTCATGTACAACGTCTGCGTTACCACATAGTCATACTTATTAATTTACTGTAGTATCATGTTAACGGCAGTAGGATGTAATGAAGAATAGAGTCTAATCTTGTAATAAAGACATGTGTGTCCCATGTGGGACAACCCAAAAATTGCAAATAGTGTCCTATTGGTCACTCATGTCACCAATGTTTGTGGACTAAAAGTATGGGATTTCTGAGGATACGTGGAGTGAGGCAACCCATGGGATGGGTCTACAGGAGTAAGGAATGGCCAATGTGTAGTGGTGTGGATACACCGCATATCCATCTGGAGAATGGATGACTGCTGTGTTAGTGAAGTGTTGGGGTGGGTGTTAGAGGAACTAGGAATCATAAGTATATGGGTATATATGCAAATGAAGCAGCACAGCAATAGTGTATTGGTTAGAGCATCCACCTTAACGAAGAGACATTCCCGTTCCGAATCCCACTGCAGCACATACCATTTTCCATTGGTAATCTGTATATGAACATATTTCAACATCTGTCCACTGTATAACCTGCATAATAACAATTAAAAGTGAACTGGAGCAAAGTGTCAGTGTCATAATGAATAAGGCACTAGTAAGCAGGTTTAAGCATATATAAACAGCAGTAAGCGTGTGTAAGTGCGTTTGCATGGGGTATGCATTGTTTTACAGACACACACACACACACACACACACACACACATATATATATATATAAATATAAATATATATATATATATATATATATATATATATATATAAATATATATATATAATATATATATATATAAATATATAACTATATATATATATATATATATATATATATATATATACACATATATATGTTATATATATATATATATATATATATATATATATATATATATATATATATAGTTGCAGACATAGACATATACGTATATATCTTGTCTATGTTGCTTACTGTACGATTTGTTACCATTACTATGTTGGTAAGACGAATCGTACACTCCGTGAAAGAATCAGAGACCACTATTATAGTATTGCAAGAAAAGAAGAATATAATGCACTAGCAAAGCATGTTATGAAGGAAGGTGAATCTCATGTCTTTATGTTCCAAATCCTTTATGTACAATATGTAAATTTAAGACTAGGGTAATATCACAAATGATACTGAGTATGCAGAGGTTGAGTGGATTTTTAGGTTGGGTGCCCATAGAGGCTATGGCCTGAATGACTCTGTCTCACTTAAACCAGTCTTGAAAGCCAGAGCACTGAGATGATGTGTTAGAAAGGCTTGTGTATATGTATTTTTAGATGTCTTTCAGCAATTAATTTGTCTTTATACAGCATGAATATTATATCCGCACTATACGAACATTATGTATATTTTTTTGTATATATACACATATTTGTTCATGAGAGGTTTGTTTATAAGCATTTTTGGATATTTTTCAGCAATTATTTTGTTTTATATAGTACCAATAATAACATTATATTAGCACTGCATGAACATTATACATATCAAATAATTCTAGTGCATTTATATATTTTTGTTATGAATTTTCAGTTTAATTCATTGGCATTTTTTGATCTATTTTAATTATTCTACTATTTATATATATATATATATATATATATATATATATATATATATATATATGTATTTTGTACATTAAGTCAGCAGTGTTTACTGTTGTTGCTTGATACCCTATTTTATTTTATAAACAGACAGTAGCGTATGAGTATGTTTATATAAGCATTCCGAGTCAGCCAAGACTATTAGTTTAATTGTTTTTAATATATAAGAAGATAGTAGCGTTTGACTACGTTGTTTTTATACTATGTCTGCACTAGCACTTTAAGACAGATAGTCTTAATTGCCCTTATTTTATCTTATCTAATTGTTAATTAATTGATTAAGCGTTTGAATTTTCTATATATATGAGAGCCCTACAGCTTGTCAGTTGATACGTCTGATGAAGCGGGGAATCCCGTGAAAGCGCTTACATTTTGGTTCTGTTTTTGTAAAATAAATTAAGCTATTTTTAATTCCGTTTGCTGGATTTACTTGCTGATACCTGAAACTGGTGGATTGCTCTACAAACATTGAATTTTATGCTGCTTATTGCTACTGGATTGGTTTTGATTTATCTCTTGTTTTGGGTTACTTGTGTGTGGATATATATATATATATATATATATATATATATATATATATATATGTGTGTGTGTGTGTGTGTGTGTGTGTGTGTGTGTGTGTGTGCGTGTGCGAAGATATACACAGATATACAGCTATGATAGGAAACAGCACACAAGAATGACATATGTTCACAGGCTATGCCAATGGAAGTGAGGGGCCCAAGCAAGAAACATGAAACACGTAGTATGACCTTCCACCCCCCCCCCCCTCCAGCCAGACACAGGAAACATACACACAAACTCACAAACAATGTAAATAGTCCACTGCTCCCCAGACCACATGCAGGATACAACCGGGGGGTACACAGTGCACCCATGAAACACAGACAGGAGCGTCCCTTGCGGGATGCCCCAAAAATTGACATATAACCAAAAGAAGGTGATACGCCGACCATTTTGGCTGGGGTGTGTACATACCCGGAATACAAGGGTGGGAAAGCCTGATGACCCATGGGCTGAGACAATGTATGACATGGGTCCCATGAAGTGGAGAGTGGGCAGCGTGTAGTGGTGTGTTCAGACCCAACCAGGACCCTGAGTAAGGATGGGTGCTGTAGAGGAGGTGTGGGTGGGGGAACTATGGATAGCTAGTTATGGATCTAGGTGTGCAGGTGTTGGCTGATACGGGTCTATATGGACAGCCCCAGGGATGTATGCAAAAGTGTTCATTGGGCAGAGGCGTCGCCCAATGAGCAACCACACCCACTATGAGTCCCACTGCATCAAAGTGTAATCTACATGACAAGGAATGGCATAACCAGATGTAGATGTATATATGTAGAGGTATGTGTATGTATATCTACCCATAGCGATATAGAGATATACCTCTCCCTCTCAGTAGTACAAATGTATACATACAGAGACAGAATACATATACATACCCACATACAGATATATACATATGCAGACACCCATAGACCTATATGTCATTACATATATATATATATATATATATATATATATATATATATATATATATATATAGACAGCAATATATAAATATATACATGTATGTATACATATACAGATATATCTGTATATAGTAATGTATACATATATATATATATATATATATATATATATATATATATATATATATATATATATATACACGTGTCTGTAAATATACACATGTATAGAGCTAGGATATGATACAGCAGTTACGAATTACATATGTTCACAGGCCGTGCATATGGGGGTGAGGGGTCCAATCAACAAACGTGTAACACATAGCATCAACCCCACCCCCCAGCTAGACCGGAGAGACATACAGACACACAATAAAAGTAAACACACCACTGCTTCCCAGACCACTGGCAGGATACTACCAGTGGGAGAGACCTGCCAGGTCTAATCTTGAAACAAAGACATCAATTTCCCTTGTGGGACACCTAAAAAATTACTGATCATTGAAATCAGTCCCTGTAATGATTCATCAAACTAGGCTATAGACGTATATGGACCAGTAGGTTGTGCAAGCCTGATAACCCATGGGTTGACACAACATACATGTGTCCCAACGTGCGGAAAGTGGGCTGTATGTAGTGGTGTGTTTATACTCCACTTGCACCCCCAGTAAGGATGAGTGCTGTAGAGGAGGTGCAGGTGGGGGAACTATGGGTATGGAATTATGGGCCTAGGTGGGAAGGTGTTGGCTGGCACAGTCATATTAGGACCGCCCTGGGGATGTAAGTAATATTCCGAAATGGGTAGAGCTTATGCCTATACCTCTCAACCCCTAAGAGCAAATCCACTGGATAGGACATAAACTGTTGGGGGGGACAAATAGGGATCATACCTCTCAACTCTCCCTGATTTCCAGGGACGTTCCTGAATTTAACTCAAATTCAAACTCTGTCCCTCTTAATCCCTCCTAAAACTAGTGACTTTTGGAGGAAAGGTGGTGAATTACACGTAATGAATAATGACAATAATTAAGAGTTACAAACTTCTTTTACCTCAGAAAATGTGTATTAATTCATATACTCTGAGTCTGTCAATGTTTCAAGTTAATAGCACTACTATTTTAAATGTGTCCCTGATTGTCCCTGATGTTGTCATGACTTGTCCCTAATTCAGTTGATATTTGTCCCCAATCGTTTGAGAGGTCTGATAGGGACAGAAAGCACATATTCCACTTACAGCCTTAGAAAGATGATAGAATAATAGGTATGCAGTAGCATGACTCAGCTGAAGGATGTAGGTTACAAAACCCAATTACTTGTCTGTATTTAATGGTGTCAGTTCCCAGGTATTAGCCAGACATGCAGATTGTAAGAGGAACACACCAATAGTATGAAGCAAACACTGGACAGGCCGCAGATGCTGTACAGTCGACCGGCATGCTTATGCCTAATGGGCAGCCATTCCCGATACTGTAGGCATGTAATCTGATGTAATAGGCATCACAAGGTAATATTGTAGTCCTCACTCCCACCCAGGGCCGTTGAGTGTCAGATGCAACACCAAATGCAGGGCATTGGCAAGTGTGGGAGCAAGTGGGTGTAAGCCTATTTGGGCACCAGCATGCAAGTATCATACTGGTGAAGAAATGTAGAGGCTAACTGAGTGTAATAAACTGTAACCGGAGGTTAGCATTGCTTAGCTCCATGCAAACCCGCGCACACCCGCTCACAACTGCTTTAAAGTGCCTTAATCATTCTGTACACAACAGCTCATGTTCTGACCAGCAACAAAATAACCAACCTCTGCAAGGCTAGAACGCTGGACCCTGTACATCACAGTGATAGTATTAAACCACTATGCCATGATAGCAATAAATATAAAGGAGGTATCAGCAAACTAATCTTCACAACAGGGAAACAAATCAAATATGTGAACTGAATCTATGCACAGTGTAATGTTCTATAACCTGCCACAGACCATAAATATGTGAATTGGAGTACTGCAGTAAACATAGAGTTGGAGTGTCACTGTAATAAAGTTCTGAAGTCCCCAGGACCCCATACAGTGTATGTACACATGAATGACAGATACCAGGCACATATATAGCCTGTAATGAGTAAGACAGCAGAGACAAAAGTCAAATTTAATGCTAGATAACCAGAAGCAATGCTAACTGCAGCACTGCCCAACTAAGTAATTGTAAGCAATGTGTAGGGAAGCCAATACAATATGCCCACAGGTACACCACTTTAAGCAGTGCCAACACGAAGTAAGCAGGTGTGCCCATAGCTTAGCCTTTACGAAACCGGCCAATTACGGAAAAGTGTGGGAATCTGGCCCTACTTAAAGCGAAGAGGCAGGAATATGGCTCATAACTGGTTGTAGCATCCCCCTGCAGGCAGAATGACTGGAGTGGGAGAAGGCACTCGCTTTAGAGCGCAGCTCTGGGGTATCCAGGAGTCCAAATTCATGATATGGCTCCTGGTGAAGCACCATGACAGGAGACTACTGCAGGGCCAGTACCAAGGCTCGCAGTACAAAACAGAGGCCTGGGACAGTTTCACCTGTGACCGCACTAGTGCCACAGGTATCCCCTGGACTGGTGAGCAGGTCAAGCACCACCATGCAGACCTGAAGCAGTGGAGGGGGGACATCCTGGAACAGTGGATCCAGGAAGCAAGGCAGATGCAGAATGCCCCAGAACTGAGTAAGTACTCCTTCTACTACGTAGTTAATAATTGCCTAGCTTGTGTATACTATGGATAGGTATGGCTAAATCGGAAAGCAACAAAACTAAAATACGAAACCACGAACTAATAAAACCAAAAACAGCAAGCAACACTGTAAGCAGAGTCGTAGGACCAATAACTTTCCAATAAACGCAGTTTAATAAAGAAAAAGAATACACTAACACAGTAAACTAACGTAAAATGTAAGAGCCTCAGAAAATGTTGTACCAGTATACAGAATAGAGTAATATGCTGCAAATAAAGGTGTAACCCCTGCATTGCTTCTGTTTACTCTGCAGTCATATATTGTTGTACTGTTGCAGTTATTAAATAGTACTGTTGTAGTAAGTAGTGTTACCCACACTGTGGTATGCAGATAAAATGTGCATGAAGTGCTGTATAACAATGTCAGAAGTGCAAACAGGTCAGTCATATTAGACAAAATACATTGCAAAGCCTCACAATTGCTTGATAGCATAGTGTACAGTGATCTTAACTGTAATGCTCTTGTCACAAATAGCAGGGCTTTGGATCCCAGGAGCGCTAGTAAGTTGTATGCATAATCATTCCACACAACTGCACAGTCTGTTAGAATGTTCAGAGAGAAAGCTGTATGCATATTTACACTTAACAGCTGTACAAATTTTGCTAGAATGCTTAGAGAGTGGTATGTATATTCATACCCCTCAACTGTTCCAATCTGCCCAGTATGTCCTGATAAATGGCCCACATCACCTGCCTTTTGCCCTGTTCCCCTGACAAATTAGTGTGATGATCCAAGAAATGTAGGCAGCTGTTAATGACATATAACTGATAGTCAGACTTGTACATAGTCAGAGAATGTACATGCAAACATACCTGTCATCCCAGCAGCTCACCCAATGTGTATGAAAGCAGTCTCAAAACATGTTGCATTAACACCTGCCTCTAGTCAAGCCTGTACATAAGACACAGGTCCTGTACATACTAATCTACAAACATACCATTGTACAATATAACGCTATTGGGTAGTGTAATTATACATGTAAGGGACAGACCACTGCAGTGACTACGAATGTTGTGAAAACTACAAGGATTTATTAGTTGTCAATTGAACTCTGTCTCTTTCACCCTTACCATATGTGCAAAAATAATCAGTTTACACAACTCATTTGGTATGTCTACACTCCTAACCTTTGTTGGGACATATGTCCTGTTGGTTTATAAATATTCACATCTGTTACTATGCATGTGCCATATTAACATACTCCCATATTGCTGGCCTCTTGCCATCAGTGAAAACTGCATGTCGTTGTAATGGCCACTGTTTACCCATATATGCATGTGTTCTGCCTGCTCTGCAACAATTTTTATCTGGTGCCCTGGGTAATGGGAATACCTATGAATGCTGTTATGCCTAATCATGAATGCTGTTAAATATTACTAACCTATATCTGCCTTAAACATGCTACAACATAGCTCATATGGGAAGGACGGTCCCAGCGGAGCCACCTGTCCCACCTCAGCTGGCCATGGCACTGGGCACCAGCACATCTGGGGCCCAGCCTGGGACCTCCTCATCCATTGGCCCTGCACCACCATCGGGTGGAACCATCACAGGGGATGGACTTGGCCCCCCTGAGAGTGGGAGCAGACAGGAACCTGTCACCCATGGTACTGTCCAGGCCGTGGTGCATAGGGAGCTCAACAGGAAGATTCAAAACCACCTATGCCAGCTTGAGGGCTGAGTGGCACAACTAGAGGGTGAGCCTGCCCCTCCTACACAGCCTCCAGCACAGCCACATTCTGGGTTGTGAAGGTGCAGTGGTGACTGCCCATGGGTGGGGACCTCAGTCCCACTGTATCCATTTGTGGACTCATGGGCTTGCGACGTCCAAAAACCCCTCCCCATCCAAGGTGTTCCCCCCACATGTGTCATATACCACCCCTGTACGTGTCTTGTTTTTCTTGTCTATCATCCTACCCAACCTATCCTCCCTGATCATACCTACTCTCCTTCCCCAACATCCCACTCTCACCTAAACATAAAAGAAAAAGGGCAATCTGTTCCCGCAAAAAAGCACGCCCCATACATAGCTGTCCATTTCACACATGTGTCCACTGGACACGTAAACATTTCTAACTGGCATCACAACATACTGTTGTTGTCCTCACTCCTCTCTCAGGGGTGTGAGTGTCCAAATGTACCACCAAATTTATTGCATATGCACAGCCATTGCTGTAGAAGAAATGGACAGCTATGGACCTTCCCTACACCCTTCCTGCACATCCCTGGCTATTTTCTCTACTGTCTTTCCCTCTTTGTGCCCCTTTTTCACCACTTTCCTATCAACCCTTTTTTCTTGTCTTTTAAAGAAATTAGCGTGGGGGTAAGCGGGAGTAAGCACTTTTAAGCAGCAGTGAGCGGGTTACAGTCTGTTTGCATGGGGGTAAGCACTGCCTACACAGGTTAAGCTATCAAGAAGGTAACTGAGTGTAAGGAACTATGACCAAAAGTAGCCACTGCTTACAGACGCACAAACCCACGAACACCCGCTCACAACTGCTTAAAAGTGCCTGAATCACTCCGTATCCAATGGCCCTTGTTCTGCCCAGCAACAAAATAAAGGGCCTTTGCAAGGCTCAAAACCAGGACCCTGCACACCACAGCTAATGAGATTTACCACTAAGCCATGGCAGATATACAGACATTGGATGTTATCACAAACATATCATCCAGCACAATCCAAACGGAAAGTAGAAACGAACCAAGCAGAGACCAAACATACAAACTGATGTAGAGGCATCAAATAAAGACACATCACATTTTAACATCAATTTCATTTTCACTTTCTGTGTTGATTTTCAAGAAATTAGAGGCATTATAAACAAAAACTGTAATATCATTATTGAGGACACAGAATTAGTGAAAGTAATAGGTATAAAACCCAAGTTTGTTTATAAGAGAGGTATGAATTTGAGGAGTTGGTTAGACAAGTCTGGTCATAAACCAATAAGGACAAATATTGGTATGTCAAAATGTGGCATGTGTCCTCAATGCAAGCACATAATGACAGGGAACAGTGTGTGTATTAGGGGGAAAACCTATGCCATAAAAGGGAGATATAACTGTGATAGTAAGAGAGTTGTTTATGTAGCACAGTGCACAAATTGTTGTGCATTTTACATAGGCAAAACAGAAAGATCACTTAAGAAAAGAGTTTATGAGCATGTTTATGCCGTAGGCAGAAAAGATTTAACAAATGCTCTTGCCAGGCATATTCATGATGAACCTGATCACAGTTTTACATTTTCTGTCATTCAACAAATCAACATTAGTATTAGGGGTGGACCGTGGCAACTTTGGTTAGAGGAACAAGAATTATTATGGCAAATTAGAACTGTAGCACATATTTTTCCAGGTTTGAATGAGTATGCATCATTAAAAAGCATACTAAAATTAAAGGCATTAATGAGATGATGCTAGTATAGCTGGCTATGCATAGTAATAATTAATAAATAAACATATTATAACATAATTAATGTAATAATATCGTTATAGCTATGACTTTTATTGGCGAGTGTCAATTTTGTTTTGTTTTGTTTTATTTGGTCTTAATTTGTTGCATTGTTTATGTTTATGATGAGACATGCTGCAACTTCCTGTTTTATTATTTCTCATTGACAATATGTTGATAACTGTTAAATTGCGCTCAAATGCTATTACAAATGAATATTAATATTGTAGTAAAACACAATATTATTGTTTAGGGTTGATAAATAACCATTATTTTCAACCAATTCAACATTTTAAATTAAATATTATGTGATTTTATTGTGAATCAACATTTTTATAATAATCTATAGCCAAATCATATTTTATATGTATCTCATACAAATATTTATCTATATGTATAATATTTATATTTATATTGTTGTTTATGTTGGGAAAAACTGTAGCCTTCTTGTATGTATTCATTTCACACAGCATATACATAGTTTGATGGTTCAAGTACAATCAATCAATTATTCAATCAACAAGAATGTATTGTCTAATCAAGGCACATATTTAAAGAAGGCATTATGGTTGTCATTTTGTGTATGTCTGATGAAGGTTGGGGGATTACCTCGACCGAAAGCGCTTACTACATTAAACAGTCCGTGCAATTTTTGGTCTCTGCTTGGTTCGTTTCTACTTTCCTTTTGGATTTTGGTTTTTAGTTTTTGTTTTTACTCAGTATATCATCCAGCACAGTCATTCAACAGTATAGGAAATATATTCCATCATGTAGATGTATGTCTGTGTGTTTATGTCCAGATATAGATACATACATATATATATATATATATATATATATATATATATATATATATATATATATATATATATATATATATATATATATATATATATATATATATATCAAGAACATCCCATGTGACAACAAAGCATTAAGAAAGAATGAAAAGGGAAACACCAGCAACTCCTGTATTATGTAGTGATGATGTCCTATGTAATATGAAGACTACCTCAGACAGACATGTGTCATTAATACATGCAAACATTTGTACATTGGCCAAATCCATTACTCTGTGCATTTTATTTACATTAATGAAACAGTTCCTGTCCAATCATTATGTGAGAACAGTACTCTTGCAAGGTGCTGTGTGCAACATCATCATCATGAAAAAGGTAAATGGGGTAACCATAGAGGGACTGGTAGTGTCGTGTGTACAATGGGGTCATCTGCATCATGTGTACCTGGAACCTGTAGGAGTCATGTGCATACCAGGATTGTGTACCTGGGAGTGAGGGGGTGAAGACAACAGTAATATGTTGTGATGCAAATTAAAAAAGGTTACATATGTCCAGTGGACATGTGTGTGAAATGGACAGCTATGTATGGGGCAAATGTTGTTCTGGGAACAGATTGGCCTTTTGTTTCCATTTTTGTAAGGTGAGAGTGGGATGTTGGGCAAGGAGAGTAGGTATGCTTGTGGAGGATAGGCTGGGTAGGATGACAGACAAGACAGCATACAGGGGTGGTATATGACACATTTGGGGGGTACACCTTGGACGGGGAGGGGTGTTCGGCAGTCACAAGCCCATGAGCCTCCAGATGGAAATAGTGGGACGGAGGTCCCCACCCATGGCCAGCCACCACTGCACTTTCACAGCTGCAAAGGTGGCTGTGCTGGGGGCTGTCTAGGAGGGGCAGGCTCACCCTCTAAATGTGACACTCTGCCCTCGAGCTGGTGTATATGGCCTCAAAACCCCTTATTGAGCCCCCTACACATCACATCTAGGACTGTACGATGGCTGACAAGTTCCTGTCTGGACCTGCTCCCAGGGGGGACAAGCCCCATCCTCAGTGGTGGTTCCACCAGAAGGTGGTGCAGAGCCAACAGAGGTGCAGGTATAAGGCTGGGCCCCAGGCATGTTGGTGCCCGGTGCCATGGCCAGCTGAAGTGGGACAGGAGGTTCCGCTGGGACCTTCAATCACATACAGCCTATGGTGTTGCAGTTTTATAACAGATATGGCTTAGTAATAGTCAACAACATTCAGGATTACTTACAACAGCATGCATAGATATGACCATCAACCCAACACAACAGATGTCATACATTTGCAGAGGGAGCACAACACATGCATATATATATTGCATGA
This sequence comes from Protopterus annectens, assembly GCF_019279795.1. NCBI lineage: Eukaryota > Metazoa > Chordata > Ceratodontiformes > Protopteridae > Protopterus > Protopterus annectens. The sequence goes on along the minus strand of NC_056747.1, from coordinate 1,121,027,045 downwards.
CATCTGTACAAAATGTAGAAGACTTGTGACTGCAGCTATGAACAGTGGCCCATTATTGACATGTCACATTCAGAACCCCAGACAGTGACTGTCATACCACTGCTTCATGTGAAATATGTCCATTCAGGGATGCGATGGCAATAACTCACATCACTATCACCATGTACTGACTGCAGTCCTCACACTATGCTTCTGCAGTTCACAGATGTGTGTTCAGTGAGTAACATAACAAACAAATGGTTCCACTGACCAGTCCACATATGGCCCTACAGATGGGGTTTCCTCACAAACAGAGCACTGTCTTGTCAGTTTTAAAACATGCAGACTAGCCATTACCACACACAACCTGTTAAAATGGCAGTAGTCTCAATGAAGCATAGCTACACTTACATGCTGTAGTCATGTCTGGCACATCACCCTCCTGTCTTTAGGTTATTTTCCACTGTGTATGTTGTTTGAGGAATATCCAGATATCATCTGTGATGCTGTTTACCAAACACAAGATCCAGGTTCCACTCACAGTGACTGTCATGGGCAAACACCAACATGATGTTCCTATATATTGTACTGTGTTTCCATGCGACTGGCTATGGGAACATCACCACAGCTGTTCCACATGGAATCAGATAGAGGAGGACTGCAATAGGTGCAGAGGCCATCACCTGATCATGACCATCACGTACAAAACACAGGTTGCTGCTGAGCAGGTGTACAACTTCAAATCCACCAGAGAGTGTGTGGGAGGGACAGACAGAGGCAAAGTACATCAGAGACGAGCTTGGAGACTAAAACCTAAACATTGTCTATCACACATCTACCAGTACAGGGGTTCAAACCCCTGACTAACTAGCCATTACTATTACAAGTACATGCAGTCACTCCATGTGCCACATAGCTGACATGTTGGTGTGCTGTAAGAACATATATGTGTGCTGGTGAGCGACATCTGCAACAGAGATATAGTAGACATACATTAGGTGTAACACACATGGCTGTCCACATGAACAGATGTCATTGTCAACACAACCACACTCTCTAAGGGACTCAGACACATTGCCACACTTTGCCAGGCTCACAAATACACTTCCTGACTACTTAGTTTGCCATACTGCAGTAATGCACAGGTATTCATGCACCACAGGGGATATCCTGAGGTTCTATGGGCTAGGGCATGTGAACGTATCTGACATCAGTCAGTATGCCAATGGGAGTTATACTGGGTGTGACTGTGGTTGGGAACATCATACCCCACATGCAGACACAAGGTGCCAGTACTGACATGCATGTGTGCATTGTTTTATGGGTATGTAGTGGTTGGCTGTGCAAGATGGCTGTACAAGGCTGGGTGAGTGGTAATCCTTGGCATCATGCCACCTGACAATGGTGTGCAGTATGGTTCAGGGCTGTAGTGTCTGCAATGTCCCACACAGAAGGGTATTGTATGAACGGTCCTGTCATCCTGGTTACCATTGTGTGTGGCCATTGCTTTGCAATGCATGCCATGTCTGTGTTTGATAGTCCTTGACATGGACATTGCCTGGGATGTGCACGTCTCACAATAATGTACAGTGACATGTACAAGTGTACCTGGTTTGCCTGACACATGTTGTGTACACAGACTGTTATCATCAGATGTACCAATACTGGCCTGGTGTGGCAGGACCTGCTAATAGACAGCAGGTTGACCCTGCACCTGCATTGATAGCATGATACAGGTATTCCCTGGGTCAGTGGCATCTGTCCATACAGGGCATGTGTGTAAGGCATTGTATGTCCTTTGTGGATCACATTTGATGGCACCACATATGTTGCAGGCATCCAGTGGGGAACATAGTGAAGGCACATTGTCCGCAATTATGTGCCTATTGTACTGTTGGACAGGGTGCCATGCCCTCTGCAACCCACTGCAATCACACCATGCCTACTATCTGTCAACAATGTACAGGGTACTAGCAACATAGCGGGATATTCTAGGCAAGTGTGTTTGTGTATGACACATGGGTTCAGACCACATTCCGGGTAATAGTAGGGTTGCATACTTTGTTCACCAGGCCTTTTGCCAGATATAGGAGTATGGCTTGCCAAGCCAGTCCCTTGGATGATTGACATCTGTGCTCCTTGTGAGGTGGACATTGTGACATATAATATGGCCACCATATAGGAAAACTTCAAAACCCACTCCCCAACATGTCCAGTTGTTAGACACTCACAGCCACCTCCACACAGGTTCTGACTGTCAAACATATATAAAAATATAGGAAAACTTCAAAACCCACTCCCCAACATGTCCAGTTGTTAGACACTCACAGCCACCTCCACACAGGCTTTGACTGTCAAACACACACCTGCCATGTCATGGAATAGAACTCCAACCTAACTAGTTTATCACATTACAGCATTACACAGCTACAGCACGTGCTGTGGAGATTACTAGGTTACAGTGGTCCCCGAGGTATATTTCTAAGTGGGTGACATCAGCAGGATTGTCAAAGGTAAGTTTGTGAATTGTAAGGAGTGTGCTCATTCTAAAAAGCATTTGGGATTAGAACACCTACCAAACTAGTTTATCACACTGCAGCATTACACAGTTACAGCATGCAGTATGGAGATTACTGGGGTACAGCAGTCCCAGAGGTGTACATCTAGGTGGGTGACATCAGCAGGATTGCCAAAGATGTGTTTTACACCCGCTTACAACTGCCTTATTCAGTCCTAATTGACATTATCAACAAGCCTTGTAGGTTTTAAACCCTGGACCATGCACACCGAGGTCACTGGACTTACCACTATGCCATCTGGACTGTATACATGTTTCATGGATTTTATAATACCCATCTCACTACAGGTATTCCACAGTACTGAAAACAAAAGGGACAGTCACTTTGAGTACATATGTACAGTACCCTTGAATGTACTGTACTCTGTGAAATAACATAGACAAGTCTACATCTATACAACTGTCATAAACAAATATATATATGCACCTACGGGATGTGTACACGCACATTATTTATATTTATATATATATTATATATATATATATATATATATATATATATATATATATATATATATATACACACATATATATATATATATATATATATATATATATATATATATATATATATATACACAAACACAGCTATAGCTATATATATATATATATATATATATATATATATATATATATATATATATATATATATATATATATATATGTCTGAACACCCTATGTGACACAGAAGGGTTCCAAAGGAACTGACATGTACACAAAACAGAGGCATCTCTTGTTTTATAGCATTTAAATCTTAATCAGTTCAACAGAGAAGGGATGGTTGTTGTGTATGTGGAGCTTGGGGTGGGGAATAATGACTAAGGTAATCTACCCCAGGAATTGTGGAGTTTGGGTGGGGGAATAATGGGCATGGACATACACCCCGGCGACCACTTCTGTATCACTGCTCGACAGTGGCACAGGAAAATAACATACCCAACTGTAGGCGTTCTTGACTGTCTATTCTTTTCTATTCCTAACTATGTAATAATTTGTAGACTCTACTCACCATAGATGACTACCATGGTGTGCAGCATGTTAAAAGACATTACACATGTTTATGCCTGGCTACAGGGTAGTCACACACACAATACACACTTGCCAGTATTGTGCATACACGTCTTGCCTATATAAAGGTAACTAGTAGAGTGATATGCAGTTGGGGTATGTGCCACAGAACCCATACAATTACACTTACTGTGATTCTGCTTCTGAGCTGGGTGACATCACAGGACTGATTACTTGCAGTGGGGAGGGGTGAAAAGAGAGGTTTAGCAGTTGACAAAGATAAAGGCCAGTGCAAAATGAGGTATCTCTTTGGAATGTAGCAAAACCCACTGTCATGACAGGATGCAGACACAAATACACACAACCACACTCGGCCATTTGCTGACACTCACACAGAGTTACCAGTGGTGAGATCAGAACTCCTGTTTACCTACAGATCGCTATTACAGTACTATGCAGTTACAAGATACACCACAGAGATTACACATTTCAAGGCACTCAGAATGCCCTTCTAAGATTGAGGACAACAACAGGGACACTGACAGTCAAGATGTACATAGCTGTAAACCTGTGGGTTTAAAGTAGGAGTCCATTACAACCTGTATGCACAAACAAGACACATCATCTGCAGGTAAGACATAGGTAGGCCTGAGAGGTATAGTTGTAGCACAACAAGCTTTGAACTGGAGTATGCCCATCTGTGGAATGGACAACTACTATCACTATACTGGGTTACAGTGGTCATGCTCGTACACATAGAATCACAGGACTTGTTTGGATGCATTGACCCCAATTACACAAGGTGACAGTGGGCATTCTCATATACTTAGTAGCACAGGACCGTTTGGGATGCACTATGACTACAACTACACAATGTTATACTGAGCATGCTCATATACTTAGAAGCAAAGGGCTTGTTTGGATGTGCTGACACAAATTACACAAGGTGGCAGTGGGTAAGCTCATACAACTAGTAGCGCAGGGCTGTTTGGGATGCACTCTGATTCTAACCACAGAAGGCCACAGTGTGCATGCTCATACACCTACATATACAGAACACATTGTAATGGACTCCTATTGTAAATACACAGGTTTACAGCTATGAACATCTTAACTGTCAGTATATATGCACATCATGCAGGTTTACTACCAGATACCTGTATGTGGCCCATACATGATATATCTGTGTCTGTGTTGTGTGATACACATGCATACATGTACATGAAGTACTGAAATATATATGTGAAGTATACACAATAATGCATGTGTGGTAGTGTCAGACAATAGGTTAACTGGGACACACAGGTGGATGCTACCTACAGCATGTGTCACACACCTTGCTGCCCTGAAAGGCATACATTGATAGCATGTTGTGGACAGTGGCATTATACTTGGAACAGTGGCATGTGCAAGCATAATATGTGAGCCCCATTGTGTAATGGTACTGAGGTTCAGGTGTCAAGATGACCTCTCGTGGCTGTGTTAGTAGTTGTCTTTACTTGGAACAGTGGCATGTGCAAGTATAATATGTGAGCCCCATTGTGTAATGGTACTGAGGTGCAGGTGTCAAGATGACCTCTCTGGCTGTGATAGTAGTTGTCATTATTAGCAGGACAGCTACACTAAGTATATCTGACATTGGTCATATACACAGCATCTGCTGCTGTCCGTCACCTTACATGTGGCATTTGATACCAAGCACATTACTGCCACTTGCAGTGATGTCATGGTACGAGTGGCAACTGCTTGACCAAAACAATGAGCCAATGTCCTGCTGTAATTATGAGGTTGTCCAGTGTCTGTCATTCTGGGCTGTCATGACTAAATGGCAAGCCTTCGACACAGAGCACATGCATCCATGTTTCAAGTGAGTGTGGATAATACCTATGTCACATTTACCTATATAGTTGTATTCCAAGGCAAAAGTCCTACACGCAGAAGTAGCACCCTGACATCTACAAGACAATTGCATTGGATGATTATGCTAACAAGTGCTTGATGTGTGGCTTTCGTAATCCATTTGCTGAATGTAGAACCTACAATGGGGAATACTGACATCTCTGCAGTGAGGAACACCTGAATGAAGGCTCTGTAGTGCACAGTTGCACTACCACCATATAACTCAGATCCAGACATGTGGGCCATAACACTGGTACAGACCATTCCAGGTGGTGATGTCCACATATTCATAAAGGCTACTCACATGTAAAGACCACTACTCCAACATAACTCATCACCGATGATTCAGGTACAGGTGACAGTGGCAAATGCTGCATTCTATGTTGTATCCTCTTATACATCCACCACCTTGTCCTCAGACTACCAACACACATCCATACATGTGGTATGACATAGTATGGTAGACCACCAGATAACCTTTGATTGGTGGACTGTACCTAGACCTACATCAACTGTGCAAAGTACCCATGTACTGACACAGTTGCATAATGTGTTATGCAATGTAGTAATACCACTGTTTGTAACCAGGTCAGTTGTACACATACCAGGGTCCCACGGATGTAGTCAGCATTAACACAGTCAACTGTTGCTGTACACCAGTAAACAACACCCTCATGGTTGGATATAACCTGCCCTGGATATGTATATCCCACACTCATACAACATAAATGAAATGTCCTTTCTACATACAGGTGGCTACATTCATTACACACATGCACATGGCAGATAGCATGCTAACAGTACATAAGGATTGATATCTATGTTAACAGAGGCAATATTCCCTCTCTACTGGTCACCCATGACACCTAACATATCAGACAACAACCCATGTGGCATGTATCTCGTTAGACATGTCCACCTAATGCAATGCCTACAAACATACCCAAATAACAGGATCATAGGACATACACAGGGCCTGTATTTACAGACTCAGGGAAATCCAGCTCTGCTCTGTATGTTCCTGAGTAGTTACAGGTGATATGTCCATGACATGTACAGCCATGTGTGCCCGCAGCTCCTACATATACCCCATGTCAACAATTGCAAGCCATGCATGCTGTGTGCTGTCTGGACATTAGCCTTATTACCACAATAGCCAGAACGTACTGGGGTGAGATGTTTACAAGCCACAGACCTCACACATGCTTAAATGAGTGTACTGCCTAGCTCTAACAGAGCACATTGCTGGCACTCTTCCAGTAAACATGAAGTGTGTGTGGCAAATATGATGTGTTCACTGTTGACCATTACAGTGCCCTGGCTTCACCATGGAACTGTCAAGAAACAGTTTGTAGGATCATGACATAGAATATTGCTGTGTGTGCACCTTGCTGATATGTGCTGTTGGCATATATGTACACTTGGCTACTCGGTGAAGGTGGTTGTGTGTCCTACCAGTACATGAATACAACATCCATTATGATGTAATGCTCAGTTAGGTTTCACACATAGCATGGGGAAGGTGTGGAATGTATCCTCTTGACCTGCTAGTCCACTTACTGATGTAGACTACATATATGTACATGTATTGCTGTGTGCCTAGATTCCATGCATGTGCAGTGTCTGATGTTTGAAGATGACTGTTGTCTTAGTACATCATGCTGTTGCAATGCAACCTCAACATTGCCAACTGTATATGGTGATATGCTCAAAGTACAGTAAGCTGTACATTAGGTATAGACAGATGTTTGGACATGACTACTAAGTGGTGGGACTACTTTGCATATGAATGATTACTGAGGACAGCTCACAGGTGTGCTACAACCATTCCTACAATAATCTGTGTAACTGCTAAGCTATGGTTTTGTTAATTGAAGTGGAAGACAGACAATGTAGAATGCAGTAAGGGTGACACTGAAGGAAACCCTCTTGACACCTGTAAAAGTAACACCTCCCCTTTGCATATATTGTGCATATGTCAGCACAGTTGGCAAAAGAAAGAGTCAGTATGCTTTGTAGCACATGCGATAGTGATGTACCTCTGTAATACCTATCAGGAGATAGGCAGGTGTTTGATTCACAGTACTGTCATGTGTGGGTGGGTGTGTGTCCATATATGTCACTTATGGTGAGGAATACATTCCACATGTTTTTCACTCTCCTGAACACTGTTGTAGACATCAGTACAGAGTGAAGTGTAGAAAGAAAGGCATAGGCAGGTGGTTGAACCTCACACATGTCAATTGTTTGTATGTGTGTGACATAGGTGTATATCTTTGGGAATGCCACAGTGTGTGTGTGTGTGTGTGTGTGTGTGTGTGTGTGTGTGTGTGTGTGTGTGTGTGTGTGTGTGTGTGTGTGTGTGCGGGTGTGTGCGGGTGTGTGTGTGTGTGTGTGTATGTATGGCTGTCCGGTCCCTGGAGTGAGGCTGTAATTTACCATAGTGAAATGTTAATGCCCCCTATCCACTCAATGCAATCTAGTATCCCTGTTGATATCGTCAATCTTAGAAGGGCATTCTAACCACCTGTTAACATGTACACCCTGGGGTGTGGCTTGTTGTTACATAGCCTACTGATGAACTCCCCACATGCAGTCACTGCACTCTAGTATCCCTGTCGATGTCCTCGATCTTAGGTCATTCTGACTACCTGTACATGTGTAATCTCTGTGGCACGTCTTGTAATTGTGTAATGCTATAATGATGGTTTGCACATAGGCAGGGGTTCTCATCCCAACACTGACAACTGAGTGTGTGTTACTGTGTCTGTGAATCCCTGAGTGTGTGGGTGTGTCTGTGTTTGTATCCTGTCATGGGAGCGGGTATTACTGCTTCCCAATGTGAAGCCACTATTTCCACTGGCCTTTACCCTTGTCATCCGCTATACCACTCTTTTACCTCCTCCCCGCTCCAGGTAACTATACATGTGATAACAACTAAGAACCAAAAACAGTACTGAATAGTACTAAACAAACTAAAAACTGAATGAACGATATCCAAACTGCCCAAGATGTAATTCCAGTTTTAATCCAAACGCACAAAAACAGAGAGCACAACAAAGCAGCAGCACCAATTCACCAATGACCCAGGTTTCGTCTCAGAAAAATGACTTAATCAGATTGGTGAAGTAGTACCACTAATTTATACCAAACTAAATTGAATAATTACACTCAATTACCAATTTAATTAAATGCTACCCCTAGCTGTAGCAACAGATGCCTAAACTTATTAAAACAGTATACCACTATAATATTAATATATACTTCATATACTTAAAAGTGGTGTATAGCAGCATATGCACAATTACAATGTTGTTCATCCAACACTGTGTAAACAATACCTATTCTTAAAAAGTATGTGTATTGTGTGTGTGTGTGCGTGTATGTTAAAATTTGTAAAAAGTTTATAAAAAGTGCTTGTGTATATATAGGATCAACAAACATACCTTAATCACATGTACTCAAAATTAAAACAATATTAAAAAATATGAATGTATTTGTAAGAGAAATGTAATATGTACAAATTATTGAACCACTAATATGTACATAATTGAAAGGTTTTGAAACCTTAAATATTATTGATATTTTTTATTCTAAGCCAAGGCTTGATGGAAATAAATTCATTCAAGCCTGGATCATTACAAGCATCAAGCCTAAGTTGCCAAATAAGCTCACTCATATCTAGATGGTACTGAGTGATTCTTCCTTGTTGATCAAAATTCACCTGCTGTATGACACAAAACTTAAAATTGTGACTACTATTCGCCATAATATGTCTTGCCAAGGCATTAACGGGTTTTTTTTGTTGTATATCCAGAATGTGTTCTTTTATTCTATCCCTAAACCTTCTACAGGTTTTCCCAACATAAAATGCCCTGCACTCTTGGCACTTAGCCAGATAGACCAAATTTTTTGTATAACAATCAAAGTGACCGTTAATTGTAATATCACAATTATTTACACTAATTTTGTGTCCTGATGTCCAAATATGTTTGCATGTGGAACATCTACCACACTTATAATTACCCTTATATTTATTACTAATAATTAGTGGTACTACTTCACCAATCTGATGAAGTCATTTTTCTGAGACGAAACCTGGGTCATTGGTGAATTGGTGCTGCTGCTTTGTTGTGCTCTCTGTTTTTGTGCGTTTGGATTAAAACTGGAATTACATCTTGGGCAGTTTGGATATCGTTCATTCAGTTTTTAGTTTGTTAACTATACATGTGATGTCACCCACTATGGATATGGCGGCTCTGAACACACTAGCTTACTACACAGCTATCATGCTCTTGGATCATTAGAACAGTAAACATAATTGAAACATGTGTGATTATAACTGTGATGTGGAAGCTACAAAGTGCATGCAGGTATTGTCATACAGAGCTATAAGTAGTCAGCATGTACATATGGGACACTAACTGCAAACACTGACATCCCCGGGCACATGCAATTACACCTGAAAGAGGAAGGCAGAACATCAAAATCAACATGCTATTACTGTTGTTACACATGATACATACTGTAAAACGTACAAAATATGTCTGCTGCCTGTCAACACTACTCAACAATATTAATTTACAATTGTCTTCCTAGTATGTTCACCCTGTGCATCAGACCATATGAGCATGTCCCTGCACCGATGGTGAGGATGACAGGGATGCAACACAGACATCATCATATGCACAGGGTGATACTGTTTGCCAGAGGCCTTTTCTGCGCCATTGGATGACATCATGTGTGTGGGTTATGGCCTTTGATATCATTTGGCGTGTGTGGATGTTATGCGTGTGTGTGTTGAGGTGCCCTACATTTGTTTCTGGTGTGTGTGTGTGTGTGTGTGTGTGTGTGTGTGTGTGTGTGTGTGTGTGTGCATGTGTGTGTGTGTGTGTATGTGTGTGTGTGTGTGTGTGTGTGTGTGTGTGTGTGTGTGTGTGTGTGTGTGTGTGTGTGTGTGTATGTATGCACACAGGTCTGGCATGTGGATGGCCTACACAGGGATATTATTGACAGCTGCAGACTGTACAGGGCAGGTTTCACAGTTCACGGTATCTGGCCACGGCCATATGACCTGAGCCTTCCAGAGGTTGCACAGGCACTACCAGGCAAAGGTCCAGATTGGGCACTGTCTGATGACACATGTCCACTGGAACCATGCCCATGTTGGGACCATCCAGGACCATGTGCACATGGCCTGCTGTGTCCTGGTGTGGACAGCACAGTACCAGCTGCACTGTTGCTGCTACCTCCACTATGGGAGTGGGCATGTGCAGTAGCATGTTCACGTAGACCTTCAACAGGTGATGTAGCTGACCTACGTCCACGTGCCTGATGCCTCACTCCCACCAGATGTTCCAGCACAGACATTTCACGTTCGAGGATTGACATGCCATGGTCAAGGACTCCCACCATGTCACCCAATCATCTTTCCAAAACATCTGCAGGATGATGGTGAACATTTGCAATTGCCTGGATGTTGTCAGTTAAAGAACAGGCAGCAGACCTCTGAAGCTTCAGACCTTCTCTGTTGTGCTACTCAGCACTTGTCTGTGCCTCCATTGCAGCCTGAAACATGTGTCTAGTGACACCAGTTGATGTGCTTTGTCTCACAGGGGCATGTTGGCCAGTGGTCCTCCTATGAGCAGCATTGGGCACATGCCTGTGTGGGACATCACCAGTCATTTGGCTGGCATCATGATGTGCAGGCACACCTTCCATAGTCTCCACACTTCCCTGTTCCATGCTACCACCAGCCAACTGTCCTTCCTCTATGGCCACTGGTGATGGGGTATGTGTAGGCAGAAGAACTGTGTGTGAGGATGAGGGGGGTACAGGTGGAATGGCAACCAATGGCACAGATTCAGCCTCTGACAACCCTGCCTGTGCCTCAGTCATACTTTCATCATCACTGCTAAAGTCTGTGGGGACACTAACATCAGGTGGACAGCAGGAGGGCAATGAACTTACATCAACACCTGTGAGGGCCAGAAAAGAACTGTACATTACAAGTTATACCACACAGACAGACACACAGACACACACAGACACACACAGAGACACAGAGATACAGAAACACCCAGACACACAGACACACACACACACACACACACACACACACACACACACACACACACACACACACACATGCACACATGTACACACACACAGACACATGCTATGGCACCGAACGGCATGCAACATGCAGGTGATATAGCAGATGGCATTCAACTTAGACAATTAAAGTGTGTAGTTATCATACATTCCAGAGTTGCACACAACAGCATGCATGTGTTATAGCACCTTACACAATTGTAGTGGTAGTTAGCATACATACCTGTGTTGCACCATTTGTGTTAGTAGCTTATGCCCCATACCTGCGACACACTGCATGCACTATGCACCGTTGCACCACACTGCCATGTTGTGTGCAACATACCCGACATGTTAAAAGACCATCGCTGACCTTTGTGCATCTGCCACTGATGCTTTGTGTTAGCCACTGCCCCTATGTGTGAGGACATGAACAGAAGGGTATGTTGACTGGATACTATGTTTGCCTGAGCCCTAGCTTGTATATCTCCTCCAATGCAGTGCATGTCTGTTCAACATTATTCCACCTACCCCTGAGCTGAGTCTACTGACATTGTGCATCTGGCTGTACACACATGTTTTACATGGCTGTCCCTACTTTGCAATGGTGCCACAGACCAGCACAGGTTTAGAGTACACTGGCCTGATGTGTGGCGTATGACATTGCCAATCACATATAGTATGACATGTCTTCTGCTGACATGTTGAATGACATGCATACATGTTTAACACAATGATGTCCTTTCAAATATACAATACGGTAATAGTGTCCCAATGCAGGGACGTGTTATACTAATGTGGGCCTTCAGCTTACGCAATGTTGTCTGTCCGCCCTAAAAATATGCAGTGACATACTGCACATTGAGCTGATGTGCATAGCCATTGCTGGGCATCATGTGGCTTCACTATTGCTATACAGTGTGAGTTACTGGCACAGTTCATAGCCATGACTGTGTTCACATACAATACATATCTAATGTGGAATGTGGCCCACGTCACTGAGGTGCATAAACACTAAACCCTAATGTGGAATGTGTGACACAGGTCACAGAAGGGTATACAGATGACACCCCTGCACATCTGCAACCATATTACTGATGCCTGGCAACTATGCCTACACATGGCTAACTTAGCAGTTCTCCATGTCCCACATGCCATCTGTGTACCTCACACACATGAGAAGCAGGCATGACAGTGATGTCTGACACCAGCAAGGTGAATGTACTGTATCTGTGGCCTGATGCGGTTGTATGTGTATGTTGTGCAACACATGCATGTATTTGGATACTGTATAGGTGAATGATTTCATGTCTTGACACACTCAAGATGTTCAAGACATACTATGTGGTGGTTTGATTTCATGCCTACACAAGCTGTGCACAGGCCTCTATGAAGTTTAGTGCTTCACATCTGCAATATCACCATTACACTACATTACCCCAGCTCCAAAGGCCATAGTTGTATTGTGTCGAGCCAATGTACAACAGGGTGTACACACATGTACATAACTTCTACTGTGTGTATTGCTTCATGTCTCTGGCCATCCTCCATGGCCATGTGTACACATGTTTTGTCCAATGGTTGTGATGGCCATCTATTTCACGTCAGTGTTATCCCATATGACATACACCCATTGATGTCATATGCTCCACTGAGGGCAGGGTTATGCAGACAAAGGGTGGTATGTTTGGGATGTGAGCTATCATGTTTTTCAGGATAGTTAAGTAGTGTTGCAGTCAGCCCACCACATGTCATGGACATGTCAGATAGCACATGCCATTGTGTGACATTCATAGCAAGGGTATAATCCACAATGTCATATGCTCCACTGAGGACAGGGTTGTGCAGATAAAGGGTGGTATGTTTGGGATGTGAGATATCATGTTTTACAGGATAGTTAGGCAGTTTTGCAGTCAGCCCACCACATGTCATGGACAAGTCAGATAGTACTTGACATTGTCTGACATTCATAGCAAGGGTATAATCCACAAGGGTGCATCTTGTGGGCTGGTCATACTCCAGCTCCAACACATTTAGAGTGCGTGCACACATATGCTGTCTGTACAGTACTGCCTGTATTCCCAACATGTGTAATGCTGATCTGTAGTACCTGTCCCTACAGTGAACCACACCTCCACCATTGTATTCACAGCTGTTCACACATCTGGCAATAACAGTTTGTAAGGTTTAGTGTAGGTGTTTCATATAGTCTTCATTTATTTCACATGGGTAACCACTGTGATGCATTGCAGGTCTGACCAGAATATATTAACAGTACCACCATACATTATGTGTACATGTGTTATGGCAGATAGCATGCAATTAATATGATCTGTGCATTATCAAGCCTGGTAAATAATAACAGTCTCACCTGACACAGGCTGCTGTTGCTGCAAAATGCCAGAGGTACCTAAACAGGAGTATCACAACAGTAAGATCATTATCCACACCTGTGTGATAGCTACAGGGTGCAATGTCCATGTTAGCACATATGCCAGTACAATGCACTATACTATGGAGTATGCACATCTGTGCATACATAGAGTAGCATACTATAGTATGTGGCATGTGTGCATGCATGCCTTGCATATTATGTTACATTACATATTGTACAGTAACACATGTAACTATGTGAAATATAGTTGTGTTATATGTGCAGTACTGACTTACCAGGCAACTCCAGGCTCAGTGGTTGAGAGACACCCACCTCCACAATACCAACTAAAGCATGTGGATGGTGGTCTGCAGGTGTCCCCAGGTTGACCAGTAGCTCCTCGGTACATGTAAGTGGGGGCTGGGTGAGTGCCCCCCCCACCTGTTGCACCTTGTTCCCTGGCGATTGCATTAGCATGCTGGTTCGCCCATCTTATGAGGTCGGTGCAGTCTCGGTGCACCTGCTGATTGGTGCGATTTTGGCCACCAACATCATTTACCCTGCTGTGGAGTTCCTCCCACAGGGCATCTCACTGCAGTGCATCCTGTGGCACATGGCTGAAGAGTATTAAATGGTTATCAAGGAGGTATGGGATGAGGATCTCATCCTCCAAGCGGGTGTATGCTGTCAGCTTGGCACATGGCATACCTGGAAGACAATGATGGAGACAGGTCACAGTAACTAACAGAGAAGTACAGAAGTACAGCTGAACATACATGTGTATCACATTTATTAAGATTACAAATAAGTCTTTGCAAATCTACATGACACTAACACCACTGACATGTTTAACTCACACACATTTGACACTTACTGGTGATGTGATGTTATCACCATATATGGGTGTGTCAAGTGATGACATTGCTTATACTCCAGGTGGATGTTGTCTTAATGTGGGCATGTCTGTTTGCCTGTACTAGTGTCTTTACCTATCAGCACATGCCTGGATGTGTTCACATTAATGCAATAGACCTTAATGCTGTGTATATGTAACATATATAGTCATACACAGCCTTAAGGGACATGACCTGTGACCCTGCAGACTTGCTCACAGAATGTTTTACATGTATGTGTTTTGCCATATACATCTACATGGCACTGTACAGCTGTGTAGCATCCTGCCATGTATTACCTGTGATACACATGTGAAACACATGGGACAATAGCTAGCCTGATGGTATTTGTAGGGTTGGATATCAACTATAGCATGTATGGTCATAGTGAACTAGTAGGCTATATGCCCTAGGCCATTTATGAGCCTAGGCTGAAAGGTTACCTAGCTGTAGCCAACAGACAGGTATGTTTCAGTGGCCAGTTCAAGCAGTGCCACAGAACTGATCCACAGGGTTACTGATATATTTGCCATGCGGTCATCAAACTATGTCACAAAGAGGGGAGATGTGCAGCTTCACTGGACAGGGATACATAGTATGGCAGGAGTATGCAAAGTGCATGGGACAGAGATCTGTCAGGCATGTTGTGATCCTTGTACTAGAAAGGTGGATGTCCATGATGTATGTGTTTATTTGGAATCAGGATATGTTAAGTGTAGCATGTCCAACATCTCTGGGTTGAACATGGCTTTATTCAGGGTAGGCTGCATGCTACATACTGGAGCTAGGGATTGGGAAGGGCAGTGTAGGCCATCTGAACATGGGCAATAACCCTTAAAGGAAATATGTGATCTATTATGGGTCACATGAGTGATGAGTATGGCTGAACAATGATCTCTATATTCATGGATGGGACCCTGTCATGATTAGGGGTGCCACATATGACTACCTGACTGGTGTGGTGAAGTAACTATCAAAGGAAAGACTACTGTCCAGCTGCATCCCATACACACACAGTTTCCATTATGTTGACCACTACCTAGGTGGTAGTTCATGGGTACAGGGTTTTTAACATAGGGGATGACAATGCAATATTTAGCTGTCAAATTGTGGCCATACGTCACACACCACACATCTGACCCACAAAGGCCCTTCTGTATGTTGACTGCAGCACACATTGAGTCAATTATTGCTCCTAGTTCATAGTCATTTGCAAACATCAGTAGATAGATGCCTTCTAGGTTAGTCTGTGTGGTATAGATAACAAAGAGGGGGAGTACCAGGAATGAACTCTGTATTATTGTAGCTGGCACTGGTTTGATGTACGTGTATTAATCAGACATCTTCTGTAGTGTTGGTTCTGCCAGCAGTCCAGTTGCCAAACACTCCTGTGACATAGGAATATACACTTAATTTACTGAGTGTAGCTGGAACACAGTATGGGTGATGGTGTCCTAAGACTTGACAAGGTCATGGTATGGTGTGTGAATCAACCTTACTGTCATCTACATCTGTACTGACTACATCAAATAAGTTGATCATGGTTCATGGCCTTACAGACCAGACTCATCAGGGTAGTAGTGCACTATTTCCCATTATCAGTGGTGTCTCCCCCTTTGTGGGGTGTGATAACTCTTGCTGTGCACCATTCAGTGTGTGCACAGCCTGTCATGGAGCTATGACTGAACATGGTGTGTATGTGGAGGGCAAATTGTTCTTACATTTGTGTAGGATACACCCTGGGATGTTGACAGGTCCCATGAAAGCTCTATGTATGGCTTTAGAGTGTGCAGCTTGTACCTGCATAGTTATTATTACAGGGGCTCTGTAGTGTACATGGATATATAAATATGTGTACCTGTTGGGGGAGGAGGTGGGAGTGGGTTTAGGTTCTTCAAGACCCTATCTGGATGAACAGGTGCTATTTCTGTAGGTGCAGTACTTCCCATGCCATAGTGCTGTGCAGCACGGCAGGTCTTGTTGTTGCCATTACGATTCTTGACACAGCTATAAATTGCTCTGTGGTTGGCCTCATAATATGTGGCTGATTAGTTTCACAGTAGCTTTGTGTGGTTTTATATGGTGTATCTGCATCTTATTGAGACTGACCAGGGATCACCTCCTCTAATGTGTGTTCACTCTTGCAACAGTTACTACCTTTTGTGGTACAGTTTAAGGCAGGGTACCACCAGTTTGCCTTCTTGTTTGTGTTTGGTTGCATCTTGGTTCTGTTTCAATGGCACAATCACTGCACGTATGTGACTGCTTAAGGTTCATTTGTATAGGATTCAGCATTTGCACATGCATTGTCCATCTGCATGGGTGCCATGACAGTCACCACTTTGCTCTTGCAAAGCATAACATTGGCTTTGGAGACTGACTATGTGTAGCATACTGTTAGACCTGTTTGTGCAACTGTGATCCAGGTCATTGGGGTTGATGGAATCCAAACAAAAAGCACCAGTTCCACAACGATAAGGCTCAAAATAAAAGTAGAGGTTTATTAGGGCTCCTGCCAAACTCAGTAGACACAATACAATTGTATTGCACAGGTGTTGGTACATGAGGAGTTTTTCCCGTTCATAATGGAATAGTTGAGAGTAGCCATTATTATGGTTTTCTGTCTCAAACCTAATATTCCCCATTACAACACAATATGGCAGTTGTGAATTC
The DNA here is from genome assembly GCF_019279795.1 of Protopterus annectens. Lineage (NCBI taxonomy): Eukaryota > Metazoa > Chordata > Ceratodontiformes > Protopteridae > Protopterus > Protopterus annectens. Next base: position 1,121,009,548 of record NC_056747.1, on the reverse strand, counting down.
TGTGGCATGGTGGGTGATCTGTTGCAAGGTGCAAATTGGATTCCACTTTGGCACAAAGGTAGTTGCTCAGCATAATACATCTGAATTTATGCAAGTGCAACTAGCGTGGGAGTGTACATATCCTTCAGGAATATGAACACACCTGCAGCCCGTGTGTTCCAATAATGGATAATGGACAAGAGGTGAGGTATGTGTTATAACATGGTCATGCAGATGTGCTCTCTGGAGCATTGAACCATGTCTCAGTCACTGCACAGATATGTTCTCCATGTTAAGGATTGACATATGTGAGTCCATATTGTGTTTCTGACATGTATTATTGAGTAGCGAGACCCGCAGTTTATAGCTTGGCTGTCCCTGTAACAGCAGTGGACTTTCACTTGAACTGTGCATGATGAAGGCACTATAGGGGAAGCATGAGCCCTAGCCAGTATCCAGATTACCAGGGGTGACAGGTGCAGTCTATGTCTGGCAAAGCATCATGGTCTGTCAACCATGTTATCCCAGGCAGAGAGATACTAGATACCCTTTGAATTGCACCACTACATTAGACAATTGTGGAATACAATCCTTTTTGCCCCTGTACGGCAGTATAATTCTGGCCAATGGCAGAATGCTACCCAGGCCTTTGGACATACCTGCATGGGCTACAAGACCTGACAGTTCCTACATGTGTTTCCATGCAGTCCAGGCTACTGCATCACAGGTCCTGCACAACATCATGGAATATGCCAGAGCCATATGTATAGTTCAAAAGGTGGTCTGTGTGTCTGGGTATGTGGCTAATTATGGCAGACAGGCAGCTGACAGTATGTATGCCCTCGTATAGCTTGGTGTGTAACATAGTGCTGGAGTTTTGCATTCACAAATGAGTACTGTTGGGCATGTTTCTGGCCACGTGTTCTGAGGTGTGGCACAATTATGCAAACTATGTCATACAGTTTGTATATTTCATTATCTGTCTATTCCAGCTTGGGAGGTCACTTGTTTGCCAGATACTTAGAAGTGTCTGTAAATGTGTGTGATTTCTGGTAGTGTGTGTGTGGGTGTTCTCTCTGTGTTCTGGTAAGGGTATGTGTTGGTTGTGATGATGAGATGCATGTGTTAACCTACACCTCATGACTGTCCAGTTCAGTCATGGCTGTAGACTGGACTACCTTCCAGCTTACCCCTGTAGCTGCATCCCAGACAATGTGTGGGGTGTGGTGTTAGGTGGGTTTGGCAGTGTACATGGCATAGAAATTACATTCCCCCAGGATGGCCACATACACAAAGCTGACATTAGTAAATACCTGTAGCTGACTAGTGGACATGCCTGCATGAGCATTCAGTACTACAAGTACCAAGTATTGTATTTAGTTTACTTATTGCTTATGAAGATGTTTTAGACAGTGATGCTCACGTAAATATTTATGTGATGGACGTGACAACACTGGCTATTACAGAAACATTGTAGCTACCTTTAGCAGCAATCCTCGTCTGAGGAGCACATCACATCCTGATAGTTGATTACAGATGATGCAAGTGGCTACAGGTCTGTTTCCTTTTCTAGGTATATACTCACATATCCACCAGGACCATGAGCTCTGTTGGGCACAGACACCCACTCCCCAAACAGAGTCATGTATCAATAGACTCTGCTGCCACTATCAACATGATCAGGATATAATCAGATAGTGTAAGCCATCACCTATGAAGTGGCTATTACACATGGGCAGCAGTCTCCTACATCTTACACTCCTACTGCAAATGTTACACTGGAGTTAAAGATGATATGCAACCTGTTTAATTACCAGTGCTGTGCACTACCTTACATACAGTATGTGCAAGTGGCTGTTAGGTTGGCAATGAGAGGTTGGGCTACACAAACCTGGTAGTTCAACCAGTGTGCCTCTACTCTCAATATCCACTCTATGTAAGTGTGCACGTAGCCATTTAGCCCAGCCCTGTAACATGGGTCACTAGACATTTGCATAACATGTACACAGGCACAGCCGTTATTGCTTGCAAATGATACTAAAGAGGTCCAGCCCTGTAACAAGGGTCACTACACATTTGTATAACATGTACACATGCACAGATGTTATTGCTTGCAAACAATACTAGAGAGGTGGATATTACATGTGTTATGTGCATGGATAGTTACCCAGCTCTTCCAATTATCTTTGCTATCATGCTGCTAAACTGTCAGATGAATACAAGTGATATGTATCCTGTTATTGAGTATTGTAACTGCCAATAGACATAACTAATGTTTGCATAACATAACAGGAATGCTATGTAAAATGGAATACAGAACTGCCTAAAATACTGTACATTACACAGTTATTGGCACAATATCCCACAATGCAAACCATATTTGCACAGTAAGCCCACCTTTGATATGTTCATCTTACTTATACACCCATACATATGTCTACTGTTACAATATATCGACATATACTATCCCGTTATACCACATAGTTGTTGGACCAACCCTGACACTGACAGCGAATTGGTGAGTTCCAAGCCCATATATATCATTCCTTGTGGTGTATGAGGAGTTTGCCTTGTGACCTACAGCAATACACACATAGAATACTACAAGCATTACTGCTGCTCAACAATACATTGCTACAAGATAGCTATTTCCACTATATGCAGTGATTACACTGTAATTCTTACAGAACAGGTACTACATACACAGACATACTAAATGTTATACATACCTTCTTAGTAATTGGGGGTGTTATTGACAGGTACATTACTTGTTTTCGGTTTGTGTTTCAGTATTTTGTACTGTTCTACAGGTAGGTACAGATGGTTTGAATGTGTGACGGGGCATCCTTTTATAGTTAGAGATCAGTAACATGTGCTATCCCGATAACAAATCGGTGTTCCTAAGTAGTTAATTACATGCACATCAGCTGCGCAGCTACTGCCTTAGCCAATACCATGGCAACAGTGGAGTATAACTGAGTACTCCACTTGGGCGTTGTCCCTTTGCCTTACTTGTGAGGAAGACAGCCTGGAAGTGTTGTTTAAAATCTATTGCAACAGATGAACACTAATATATTGTGTGTAATGCCTAGAATATTTGATCTAAATGTGAGTACTGCTTTATATTTCTGAACATTGCTATTTGTGCAGGGTTTGTCTGTACCTAATACTTCTGCAAATGTTTCACTCTGGCCAGGATGTTTGACCAGCTCAAGGCTGCATAGTTATGCATATAATTTTAGGGGGTTTGCAGTGTGCTTACCAGGCATCTTTAGTTTGGTGTTAATGTGTATCATACTGTGCTGATAATCAGTAAATGGTAACACTTCCAGGAGTACTAACCTTTCAACCCTCTGAAACGGGATTAGTTCAAACAACCTCTGAAACATCAGAAGCCATTCCATTGTATAACATCAACTATTTCACATAGGGCCATGTTAGTGTGTCTGTGTCCAGGTATGTTATAGTTTCAGCAGATGTCGTACAGTGGTTGAATAACTGGTTATGGTATGACAGTATGTATTGATGTAATTAGTTTGGCTATGGGGGAGATGTTGGTGGGTGTACATAGCAGATGCAGGTGTGTAGGAACTGCTTTTATACACGTTCTTTATGTGTGTGGGGGTTCTTTCCCTATGTGAACACCTATCCCTTAGTGGGCTAATACTATGGTAATTGCAGGCTGATTCATTAAGGCATTGTTAAATGCTTCCTATATAGCAAGCAGGTACTGTTAATCCTTGAATCCTTTTGGCAATACATTGGAATGTAATAAAGTTTTGCTAAATGAAAGCTGTCTGTGTATTTCTGTCATGGATATTTGCAATCATTGCAGTTGTGTTGGTGTCTGTGTCCATAGAACATATTTGTAATAGTGTATTGGCATATACTCTTCAACATATACTCTTCATATGTTATGCTCATATTGATTTGGGTGGGGGGGCAGAATGTGTGATTGCTATGGTCCATGTTATACTCAGATATGAGCACTTCAGATGCTGTCTACACACATGTATGTATGTATGTGTGTGTGTGTATATATATATATATATATATATATATATATATATATATGTGTGTGTGTGTGTGTGTGTGTGTGTGTGTGTGTGTGTGTGTGTGTGTGTGTGTGTGTGTGTGTGTGTATATGTATATAGATATAATATATAATATATATTATTGCATACATTTATCTGTATCTCCATAGATGTGTAGATGTTATTAACCTATCTATATATCTACATGTATATGTATATCTCTATATATCAACATGTCTCTATGTTTCTCTCTCTCTCTCTCTCTCTCTACACACATATATATATATATATATATATATATATATATATATATATATATATATATAAGCATACACCTTTCATTGAGTACATGGCAGTTTGTCCTATTTCCACACATTCCTCCCTTTTGTGTTTTAACTTGTCTGCATACACAACTGGCATAGGTACATCTCAGGTTGCTTAGTGGTAGGTTACTCAGAGGATGGAGTACATGGTTACAGGTTCTAATCCTGGGAGGTGTTATAATTTTACCTCTCAGAGTAGGCACTGGTAGAGAAAGTGTGAATAATGCACATTTAAGCAGTTGTAAGCAGGTTTGCCTGTGACGTTAAGCAAAAATTAAACCTGTGAAGCGCTTCTCCGTTTAACTGTCTTTAAGCATCGCTTACTGCCACACAAACCCACTTACAACTGCTTTAATCTACCTGTATCCAACAGCCCTTATTCTGGCCCTCAAAATAACTGAACAGCCCTTGAACCCGGGAACATGAACACCACAGTCACTGACTTGCCACTATGGCATTTGAGATGTGTATAAATGTTATGATGTTTAGAATATACATTTTACTACAGGCATTCCTCACTACTGAAAACAAATGTGACAGTCAGTTGGTGTACATATGTCTGATACATGTTAATGTTCATATGTTTGTGAAATTAGGTGTTGCAATGTGACACGACAGGGTGTATTATGAATGAGAAAGGTTCTTGTTTTGTGTCCTTTTTATATTGTCCCCATAGTCCATGTATACCCCTCCAGTTCACTTATTGAACATCCGACCCAGGCTCTCCTTGATGAATGATGTCATTACCCATCATTCATCCCCCACCCCAATCTTCACATACACATCAACCATCCCTTCTATGGTGAATTAGGTTAATATTAATAGTTATAATACCAGAGCTGCATGTGTTTTGTGCACACTCCAATTCCTTTGGATTGCTTCTGTGTCACAAAGTGTATTCATAGATGTTTATATATATGGCTATTAATGTAACTGTATAAATATATATATATATATATATATATATATATATATATATATATATATATATATATATATTTATATCTTTATATTTATAGCTATGTGCAGATATCACTGACGTGTGTATGTATATATATATATATATATATATATATATATATATATATATATATATAGACTTGTATATGTTGGTTCACAAACTACAGTACATTACAATGTACTGCACATATGCACACAAAGTGCCTGTCCCATTTGTGGTCATTACTGTGGAATTCATATGGTATAAGGTGTAGTCTAAAGACAATGAAGCATGTGTAAATCTCAGATGGCTTAGTGGTAAGTCCCATGACTATAGTGTGCATGGTCCAGGGTTCAACACCTGCAATGCTTTAAAAAATGTTTTTTACTTCAGAATAAAGCTCATTTAAGCAGTTGTAAGCATGTTTAAAAGTGTTTGTGTGACATTAAAACAGTTAAACAAACTTTGTAACATATAACCTGTGCGTGCAAACATGGCCACATCTGCTAACTATTCAGGATATATACATTTCAGTGAAGTAACATCTCATTATGTGCTTACATAACATTACATTCTCCGTTTACTTTACTCTCCAGCACACATGGGTTTATATGGGTGTTTTGAATGTTTATTATACAGACAAATACTACCTATATATGCAAGCTGCGGTTAAGGTATACTTTTTAACACGATAAACATCCCTGACTTTATTGGGATTTGAACCTCAAATGCACAGATACTCTGCAGATGCTGTAACCATTACACTATTGACATTAACGTTGCTTCCGCCTATTTTCTATTTATATGATTTCTATGTGTAAACTAGGCTAAGCAAAGGGCAGAGGCACCCAAACCCATTGAGCTTCACTTACCCTTGAAATAAAAACATATAACAAATGAAATGAGAGACAATAAATTACATTCCTAACTACATTAGGCATAGCCCTCACTGACACACTTCAAGGGAAACCTTGTTGTATGAATGGGTAACAGAATATACACCCCTGGGATCATGTGTCCCAGAACCATACAGCCAGGGGGTGGCAAGCCCATCCAGTTTGTTAGCTGCAAGACCTGTTGGGGAAATTGAATAGTGTTGAATTGTCACATTAACATGTGCTCTTTAGATCATTAAGTGCCTCTATCACCCTCCACCACCCCAGTCTTCAACAGCTTCTGGCAACTCTGCCCGTAATTGCTTCATTGGCTATGCTTGACAGGGGCTCAGTTACTTCATCAGTGGTGCAGAGAAAGCCAACACACTGTAGCTATGCTTCTAATTGCCCTTGGGCAGATAGCCTACTACCTATCTGTGAACCTCTAAAGTGCAGGCCATCACAGCCATATTATGTGAATAAACAGACTTTCAGATCACAATATACAGTGAGAAATCACCATGTAGTCAGGAAACAGGTAAGTACAACAAGAACATACAGAACACTGATACTTAATCACTCCAAAAGCCTATCGGAAGCTAGAAGACTTGTATAAGTTTAAGGCTTTCTATTGCTTACCAGTAGGTTACCTACAGGAGAGATGAGAAACAAGCACAGATGGGAAACATGCATACAACAATACCATGCCAGCTTATGTGTAAGCCTTAGGCTTTGGAATACTGGCCAAGGCTATTGGCACCCCCATGGTGCCTTTCTTAGAAGAGTCTCAAAGGTGAATGCCAGCTCTGTAAACAGCACAATAGCAGAATCAATGAGGGTTATGCTACTCAACACCAGGGGTTGTGATCACAACATGCATGCACTCACAGCACTCCCCAGTATGGACAACATCAACATCTGTGCAGTAACTGAGACCTGTTTTAAGGCTCCTGAGAGCACATCAGCACTACCAGACTACAACCCATACCACATATTTTAGCCACAGAACACGGACTGACACAGACATGGAAGGGGTGTATCCATATTCATCAGGGATACCTACACCTCCAGGTTAGTGGGGCAGCATGATACCTCTGAGATCATCCATGTGCAGCTAACATCAGCCACAACTGCAATGTAAACTGTGGCCTGCTACAAATCACCCTCCATGACCCAGGACCACCACTCCACCTACCTGGAGACAGTGGAGAACATGACAGTCCTACCGCACACTCTGGCATTGGTCGATGTCAACTACCCTACCATTAACTGGGAAACTTACTCAAGTACTCACCTCCAGGCACAGCGCTTATTGGAATTTATCACCTCATATGCCCTGTATCAGGTGGTAAACTCCCTAATGAGGGGTGGAAACATACTAGAAGTGGTAATCACCAACATGGGTGACAGGTGCACCAGAGCAGAGGTAAACCAGTCACTGGTTAGATCTAACCATGAACTATTTACTGTTTCCATACCCAGCCATCTCCCCCATCCATGGAAACCACAGTGTATATCTTTCCTACAGCTAAATTCACACTACTGGAGACAGGGGTGGGGAGTTTCGCAGCCCCCACACTAAGGGGAAACACTGCTCAAGATACATACAGATTTAGAAATGCAATCTATAAGCACCTACAAGGATGTATGGATCGTGTCATCACTGGTAAACGAAGACTCACTCCTAGACAAGGACACCAGTCTGGTGGACCCCTGCAATAAACAGGCTATACAACAGAAGTAGGACAGTGTTCCAGACAAACAGCATATCCCACACAGGGCAGACATCCGTGACCAGTATTAGTAAGATACGTAGGTCCCTCATGAAATTATCCAAGGCTAACATCAACAGGAAAATAGGCAAGGATTCGAAAGATAATCACAAAGCCTTCTTTGGTTATGTTAAGGATCTAAGTGGTGACACACAGATTTGCACTGTGCCAGTGAAATGTAGCACAAAATATGCTGACCCTACTGATATCGCCAAATTCCTTGCAGATGCATTCACTGCATACTTCACCCCCTAAAGAGCCCACAACAATAGCCGAAAGGTACAGTATTCCAGACATCAGAGACACACAGGTGGAAATGGCCCTCTTTAACAGCAGAACACAGCGTCAATGGAGGCAGATGGTGTCCCAGACTGCATCTTGCAAACATTACAAGACAACCTGACCCAGCACCTAATAAAGCTTTTCAACCTCAGCCTCTCCACAGGCTACATGCCCATACAATGGCATGTGGCAATGGTTATTCCACTCCACCAAGGTGGAATCACAACTGACCATGGTAACTACCACCCCATAAGCCTGACTAACCTGGTCTGCAATGGTATGGGATGCATCTTCATGGCACTCATTAACAAAGACATTGGTAACCTCCAAACATGTGACCCAACCCAGGTTAGCATGGTTGAGTGCAGTTCATGCCTACTGAACCTGTTTGATGTCTTACATACAGTCACCAAGACGTTAGATGAGGGGAGAGGTGGTTCACACATACTACTTGGGCCTTGCCAAGGCTTTTGACACCATGTCCCATTCAGGTATTATTGATAAACACACCAACCTGTATATACACCCATACATCACAGGTCGGGTTGCCAACGGGCTTACACACAGAACCCACATGGTATGACTAGCGGTATCCAGGTCCAACTCTTAACCATTCACGACTGGTGTCCCACAGGACTCAGTCCTGGGAGTCCTACTGTTTGGCATATACTTCTCAGAGGTACAGGCAAACACAGGTGGACTACGGCAGACCATTTTTGGCAATGACTGTGAACTGGGAGCCATAATTGATAGTCCAGCTGACACAGACATCCCTTAAGGGGCCTCACAGAGACCGATACAAGGTGTCAAACTCATGGCCTCCAGCTAAGTGCCACTAACTGCATGGTCATTCCATTGTGGAATATTAAGCACCCACATATTAACACATAAGTGTCAAGCACTTTAATACAGACCAGGTAATAGGGTATCTGGGGACTAAGGTAGATAGTGATTTCTCCTTTGACAATCATATCTCCAAAGAAGTTAGGACATCTTTCTATGTAGGCCATCGGATTACTAAAGGGTTCCCATCTAGACATACTGAGGTTATAGTGCCCCTTTACTCATCACTCAGTCCCATCATAGAGTATAGTAACCCATTTGGGATGTACCTCAGAAGACACATCCAACAGCTGGAAGGCCCATGAATGTACCTCGCCAAGAGGATTACTGGCCTCAAACACATGTCCTATGCAGCCAGACTAAATAAACTCATACTTTACTCAGTGGCATCTCATTTACTCATAGATGATCTCTGCTGGTTAATAAAGCCATGTCGAACTCAGGCTTAATGGATATGCTCCACCTATGGGAATCCATGTCACAGTGAGCCACATGCTGTAGTAAGCTGAACCTTGTCACAACAATAACTGGAAGATGCTGGAGGGATGGATTCCTGTCACAGAAACTCGCCATACTTTGGAACAACATCCCTAATTACATTATACAGAGCTCCTCACTAACACTCTTCAAGAGAAACCTTGAAGAGTGGATGTGGAACAGTAGATACACCCCAGGGATCCCGCCATTGGCTCTGCTACACAGGGGGACAGTTAAGGAATCAATGGGGTGGCAAAAGCTGACACATTTTGGCTAAGCTTTTGAATGCCCTCAGGCAGTTAGCCAAGTACCTACCTACGAACCTATGAACCTATACATACTGTATCAGCACATGCAGATAGCTTAATTTACTGTTTAGGTGTTGACTTACCTTGTGCAATAGCTGTTGTGTGTGCAATAGTTGAGGGCTGCCTATGTTGGACGCACACAGTAGACTACCTATACATGACAATTTACAGGTAGTCTTGTGTGTGTGCCATCCATTTTTACTGTGTGTACAGGTGGAGAAAGGTGTCAGTCCCTAGGTGCCTACACTGTCAGTGTGTGTGCTATACATTCCCTCCTTGCTAAGGCATAGACATGCTGGGCATGCCTCCATCTGCCTACTGGGGCTGGCTCAGGGTGTTTGTGGTCTAAGTACCTTTGTGCCTGTGGGGCCCTTGGCAATGGTGGGGGCTGTGAGGGCCTTCACCATTCTGTCCCTGCTGCAGCTGTTTCCGCAGGATCATATTGTGTAGCATGGCACATACTATGAAGATGTGGGCACACATGCCTGGAGAGTACTGTAAGGCTCCACCAGATATGTCCAAGCAATGGAACCATGATTTAAGCATCCCAAACACACACTCTATGATGATTCTGGTTTGTGCGTGTGCCTTATTATGGCGTTCCTGCATGTGTGTGTGTGCATTTCTGATGGGAGTCATCATCCACGGTTCCGGTACATAGCCAGCATCCCCCACCAGGTGGCCATGTGGGATGTCCCCCCTGGCAAATACCTGATACAGCTGTGAGGCATGCCAGATGTGGGAGTCGTGATAGCTTCCAGGGCTGCCAGCACACCCATCCATGATAATGCCCTGGGCATTGCACATGACCTGGCAGTTGATGGAGGGGTATCCCTTGCGATTTATGTAGTGCCTACCCTATTCACCGGGTGGTGACTTGATGTGTATGTGCGTGCAGTCTATTGCACCCAGTACCTCCAGATATTCTGCCACATGGTGGAAGAGATGCATATTGCTGGCCAACTCCTCCTGTGTTCGGGGGAAGTATATGTGCTCATTGGTATGTGGTAACATGGCATCCAGGAACTGGTGAAGTACCCTGGATGCTGATGCCTGTGAGATCCCCATGATATCCCCAATTGGCCTTTGAAAGGTACCTGTAGCTAATGTTCTCAGGCTTACACATACCTTTGTATCCACTGGGATGGGCTCCCCTCTGTTTGTTCTGGCTCTGAGGCATGGCCGGCACAGCTCCACAATTTGCTGTAGGATGTCCCTGTCCACCCTGTAATGCTCTATTATCTCCAGATCATTTAGCCCCTAGTAGGTTACTCTGGGTCTGAACACTCTTCTCCTCCTCTGGTGTCTGAGGTGGTTGTGTGCATCATCCACCACACCACCTTCAGTCTCCAACACATGCTGGTGGTTCAAAGCCATGGCAGCCCCTAACATGTACATACTAAAAGTTCCCCGTCTGTATACACCAATGGTGCAGAGTTTATGGGAATACACAAGTGTGTGTGAGGTGCTTTCACACTTTATACTATTTTGCTATGGATGCTGCTGATGTCACTGGGTGTGAATCAGCAATTCCAGCTGCAGGTTATCTTAATTATGGGTTTTACAGTGAGTACTGCAAGTGTGGGGCCTTTAGTGTGGAGTTATGCTTGCCTGCCTTGATTAATCTGTTGCCCTTTAATCCACTATTAAACCTGGATCCCCTCCCATTATTAGGCATGCATCCACCTGCCGTCTTTCGTGTTTTGTACTTTCCCTACCCAGTCATGTGTTGCAAAATGTGTCTTGTAGCTGATATACTCCAAATCCGCTTTGTTCTGCTGTGACACTTTACTGTTTTCTTTGCAGTGCAGCCCCTCCCCTTTCCTATTCTGCAGGTAGCTGCTTGCAGCCTTGTTAGCTGTTGTCAATGGCCCACTGTAGGTTCCTAGGTGTTAATTAGTCATTTGTACTCCAATTTCCCTGCTGCAGAATTTCCTTATTTCTTTCCTATATCCTTCCTGTTTCAGCTCCGGTGTGCACCGCGCAAACCTGTTTACCAGGTTTAAGCGTGTTTTCATCTCAGTTCACATGCATACCCGGTTACCTTGTGTAATCTCAGCTAAGCAAAGCTATAGCCAGTTCGACACACCCCTATCCTGCAGCTTTGCTTAGCTATGGGCAAACCGAATTAGCAATGCTCCAATGTGCTTACAGCAAATGTGACACACCCCTCTCTTGATGTCATCATTATCTCAAGGGCACACCTCGGTGTTATAATGCTACGCTGTGAGGTGCATCCTTACACCAGCGGGGAATCTGTGATTCACTATTACTCCTCTCATCTGCATGGCATTGCCTACTAATTCCTAGCTACCGCGCAAAACATTGTCACAGCCCCTTAGCAACCCTTGGACCATGGTGTGGTGTAACATGCCTGCCATTGGCTATTATGGGAAAATCATGATATGTGTTACATTGCAGTTTTATTCTATATTTTTCTATTTTTCTTGCGATCTGGTTTGCGCGCCACTGCCCTGCTCTTAAACTTTGCAATAGTGAGAAAAATGAAATTTAATGTTCTTTTTATATTTTGTACATGTTTTTTTTTTTTATGCCAATGGCTATATATTTAGCCATTGGCATATATTAACGAAATAATACATGTGTTTGGCTGGCTGTCATGGCTCCGATTTTATGTTTGCAAAAATGTAAACCGTTTTTTTACGGTTTACATTTCTGCATGCTTACACTACGCCTGCACCACTTCCTGGATCACTAAATACCTTCATTTACATGCTACACTGCTGCAACTAGGGTAATTAGCATACAGGGGCTGGGAGCTGTGCAGGTGTAGCGTACGCAGGTAGTGCACATGGAAACAGCTCGTACCTGGATCGCTTGCCGGCCATATTTGGTGTTGGAATGCCAACGCTATGCCTGCACCTGGCGCAAGCTTCATGAATCCCGGGGAATGTGTCTTTTTTAGGAACATTGTGACTAGTCCACTCTTTTTACTTGGAATACACTGACTCACATTCTCCCATGTATTCAGATTCACATGGTTGTGGCAATGCCTTCTCTGGGTGTGATCATTGTCTGCTCAAAAGAACATCTTAGGAGTGGCATGTCTGAGTCTTCAATTTCTCCTTACCATACCTCTGTCATTGGTTCAGTTCACATACAATCTTAATTCGGTAAAAATGGCAGGAGTCACAGATGTTGTCTCCCAACTCTTTTCTCCATCCATCAAGATGGCCAGTCCAACTTGTGTTCATATCAGGCAAAGAATTAACTAAATGCCTTTGCCAAATCAGCATGTAAGTATTTTATGACGATGAATGGTCATACAATATTACACGCAGATTTGGCTCATTGGCACTTTGTTCACTCTCATTTGGTTCTGTAGTGTCATATGGAGTATTCTTTGGCAACAACTATGTCTCTTAGAATGGTGATTCAGAACTCTCAGTGCAATATACCCTGTGCTGGAGTCACTCTGGCTGCACTACTTTGCACTAAGTGGCATTGTTCAGTAGGACATGAAGGACAGGTGAAAATTAGGCTGGTAAGGAATTTATTAGCTCTTTGTACTGTTCTGTCAGCATTGTTGTTTGCTTGTGACGTTATATAAACAAACCAATACTCCTTTGGAAATTCTGAGGACATGAATTGTATTCCATTACCAGTGACAAGTTTGATAGGAATCCCTCTTGTGAAGAGCATCCCCTACCTGGCCATGTGCTTTATCTTTACATTTCAACTTTTCTGAGATGGGACTTGTGCAATTTTGCATGTATTAAATCTCTGATTTGATGCTATGATTTCTAATTTAAATATAAGCCCTTGTATACATTTGATTCCACCCTTGATGGGTAGTACATTTGTATGCATTTATGAATGGCTGATAACTGAGATGGCCATTCCCTCATGGTGATCTCTCTGAATAACTACAAATATATGTCCTTTGCAAACATTTTTTATAGGTTCATAGGTTCCTAGAAGGTTACTGGTTTAGTGGCCCTAGAGCCGTTACAAGCTTATCCATATTCAAACTGAGTTGCCCCAATTGTCAGTGGTTAGGTGAGTGAAATTTGCAGAAGTAAGAGTCTATGATAGTTAATAACAACTTCCTCTGTCCAGAAGGGACATAGGTGCCACCTCAGGAGTGAATTTACAGTCATCCATCTATTGGTCTAGGATGCATTTGAAGAGGGTCAGGGAAGGGGTCTGTTTGACGTGAATTGAAAGCTTGTTCCACAGAAGTGACAGTCTTTGGGAGATGTATCTATCTCTCCAGCATGACCTGTTCATGTCAGTAGCTAGGTTAAGATCCCTGGAGTAAGAGAACCTTGTGCAGTTTGGTTTATGAATGTGCAGCATTTCCATCATGGCTGGGTCAGAGACTGCCCTGTAAGACAGCACAGGTCTCCCTGTAGCAACCTACAGGAGACAGTATAGAGTGACATGGCTTTCAGCCTTTCTGCATAAGACTTGTTTTGTGTATCCTGTACTATCTTGGTGAGAAATCTCTGTGGTCTCTCCAGTTGTTGCAGGTGTCTGCTGAGGTACATGCAAAAGGGAGCATTGTACACAGCTATTGGTCTAATGAAGGATGAGTGTAATGGAATTATCACATCATTAGATGCAACTCCTTTACTTATAAGATGTGTCACAGAGAAGGATTGCCTTGTTACTGTGGATACGTGGTGGTCAAAGTTCACTGTGATTTTTTTTCTTCATCACTGGCAACTGTATAACACATAATATCACTAGTTTTTCATTCAAAATTCTCTTAGGCTGTACTCAACATACCTATTATATTCACCTATTTACCTGGCTTACATTATACTAGCAAATTAAATTTCTGTGGATTAAGTAGCATTTTTGTAGCCTTAGAGGTACATTGTCCAAAAACCACGAGAAAGCTCTGCAAGGGCTTATGGTCAGTAATGGCCAGCACCTATCTTCCTGTGGAAGCGCTGCATGGGCAGTTGATCAGTAATGACAAGCACCCGTCTTTCAAATATGTACTCATAAAACATCTAGCATCCATACACAATTACTAACATTTCTTTCTTAATCTGTATACTACAGGTTTATTCTCTCAAATGACTACTTCTTCAATTCCAAGCTGAATGTCATTTGTTTTCAGCATTAGTACTGTCATAATATTTTAAAAGGGTGACTCAATTACGTTTTTATACATTTTGAAATATTATTTTGATTTATTGAACATTTCCATACTGTTTTATGCTCTATAATCTTTCCCAAAGACAATGCAGTGCCAAACATATATGCTATGAAGTTTGTTAACACAGGACTTATTTCCAGAAGTCTCATTACAGCTTGCCTGTTTTTCAGCTTTGGCAGCTACAATGAGTCCCAGGTTCTCATGATCTAGCTTTATACCTTCATAAATAAAATATGACACATATACTTCAGATTAGTTGTGTACATTTAGCATTTGTTTCTGCTTAACTTCAGATAATAGTGTCTTAATCTGTCTAGTAGTATGATAATTCCTGTTTTAAGTTCATTGCTATTTTCCCCCTAGAGCAGTGAATGATCAGTAATATTAACCACACCATCCAGATCTTAAACACTATTTGCATGGTTCATGGGTTGGTTCATAGGTTGATCTAAGGCTATCGGCCTTAGGGCCTATACAAGCCTAGCCATAACAATTTCCTAGCTATTTCTTCCCACAGTGTTTACTTCCCTGGACCCCTGTCTAGCAGGGCAACTGACGTGATCCCCCGGGTGAATTTCCTATCTCCCATCCAATCATCAAGGTTCCTTTTGAAGAGGGCCAAGGAGGAGCTCTGCTTGACATGCATGGGCAGTCTATTCCAGAGTATGGGGAGTCTCTGGGTCAGGAACCTATCACTTATCCCTCCAGCATGTTTTGTTCATTGTGATGACAAGGTTTAGATCCCTGGAGCATGTGGCTCTGAGGAATTGGGATTTCTTTAAGTGGAGCATGTCCAACAGCTCAGGGCTATTTGAAAGACTTCTGAGATTGACAGAATATCAAAAGGCATCTGGATACATTTCTATCCACCCATCTGTGTATTAAATATATAAATCTTTGAGTTTATTCATCTAGCTTGATCTTCCAGAAACCTTGATTAGCATCCAAAACTGAAATATATTTTATATTAGGCCCAAATGGACACAGTTTCTTCAACTTTTGCAATGCATTATGGTCTTTCGGATAATTTACTTAAATTATGTGGGTCTACATAAATTCAGAGCTTTCACTGTTTCACTACATTAGCCATACTTTTAATGCATTCAGTATGTTCTGACTGCTTTGCAATCACACAAAGCATTCAAATGTTTGAGCTCTTGCTATATTCTTTCTGTTTATTTAAACAATCACGTTTTATTGCAAGTTTAAATATAAGAAAAAGATGTATACAGTTTTACAACTATATACAAGCATAGACTAAATACATCTTCTTACATCTAAAAAAGAACTAGCATTTTCATGGAACTTGAAAACAGGCAACTTTCATTTCCTAAAGTGGCATGAGTACTGAGTACTGTCAATAGTGGGGGAAAATTGCAGGCAGTTTTTAAATCTAGTCATCCGCAATCAATAATAACCATTTATTATGATAAAATGTTTTAGACATAACTATGTATTACACTGTTTATATTATTGGACATTGGTTATTAGCTGAAGAAGTAGCGAACTGAAAAACAGACTGGGCCAATGCCTTTAAGTTTCTCCTTTTTCCTAGATGCGTGCTCCAACAATTCATACTTTTGTACAATCTGTTCATAACTCCTCACAAATTATCAGCCTTTCTCAGTTTGTAATTATTGTCATAATTAAATTGCTGACATATTCCACATCTTTTACAATGGTAGGCAAATCAAAATATATTTGGGCTGTGTTATTATGTTAAGAAAGGAGGATTTCAAAACCTTCTTCTGGAAGTGGTTCTTTTGCATTCTGAATATAGTTCTTGAAAATGCTGATCAAGGTGGAATGCTATAATTAACATTATGTTTGCCTGAGTGAAATATGTTATTGCAAAACATTGGGTTAATAGAGCAGAGGTTACGTTTCAAACTAAAATTGTTCATACAACAATCCTTACACTTGTGGAAAATTTCCTGTAGATTCAAAGATATTGAGGAATATCCAGAGTTATGGGACACCTTATGTAGAGTCTGTTTTGTCAGTGAATCAAGCTGAAGTTATTGATCTTTTATCTAACAGTACTGCTATTTTTACTGCTATTTTCCTAACTGCAACTAACATTCTATTTTTCATGTACTATAACAGTTAATGTCACACATTGCACTACCTACGTACTATTTGTTAGACACTACATAGTGAGAGTGACTATTATTGTCTGTAATGTTTTAACTCTATAGAACTGTCTAGATGTGTAGTAATACATTGCAACATCTTGCAACATAGTTTGTTCTTTCAACTTATTTTTGTAAAGTATTTCTAATGTAATTTTATTGTATTGGATTATACTGTATTTGTATTGTACTGTATGTGGAGCTTTTCTCCCAGGGTCTCTGCTGAAAACGGGTTCTGTAGACCCAGTCAGACCACCCCGGTAAACAAATACTAAATAAATAAATAAATGACATAAAATCTGGGGACTTATTGCTAAAAATGAATAGCAATATGAGAAAAATAAAGGTAATATACTAACACTCTCCAAAGCAAAAAACACAGCATCAATGGGACCAGACGGTGTCCCGGGCTGCGTCCTACATGAACTCCAAGAAGAGCTAAATCCAAACATAAAACTACTGTTCAATCTCAGCCTTACTACAGGATATGTACCCAAAGAGTGGCGTACAGCAACAGTGGTCCCTCTCCACAAAGGTGGTGCCTCAATGGATCCTGGAAACTATCGCCCCATAAGCCTGACTAGCTTGGTCTGCAAAGCTATGCAAAGGATCATCATGGACCTCATAAATAAAGATATTGGGGACCTACAGACACTGGATCCTACCCAGTTTGGCTTTGTTAAGGGCAGATCCTGCCTCTTAAACCTGGTCGATTTCTTTGAAACAGTCACCAAGGCCATTGGCGAGGGAAGGTGGTCCACACAGCCTACCTGGACCTCGCAAAAAGCCTTCGATACAATACCCCACTCGGGCATTATAGATAAGCTCACCAGCTTAAATATAAACCCCTATGTCACTATATGGGTTGCAAACTGGCTCAAGGACAGAACCCACATGGTTAGAATTGCTGGAGCCATGTCAGACTCCAAACCAGTTACAAGTGGCATCCCACAAGGCTCAGTCCTGGGACCTCTCTTGTTCGGTATATATTTCTCGGAGGTACAGGCCAACACAGAAGGACTGTGGCTGACCAAGTTCACAGATGACTGCAAACTGGGCGTCATAATCGACTCTCCAGCCGACACAAGCATCCTCCAAAAGGGCCTCATAGAAACAGACAACTGGTGCCAGAGCCATGGCCTCAAGCTAAACGCCAAAAAGTGTATAGTCATTCCCTTTGGCAAAAACAATGTGCCCACAAATTACCACATAGGTGGTAATCCATTAAGTACAGAAGAAGTAATTAGGGACCTGGGGACCCAAGTTGATAGCAATCTCTCATTTGACAACCACGTGGCCAAAGTGGTTAGAAAAACATTTTATATAGCCCACCTAATCATGAAGGGATTCATATCTAGATTAGGGGAGGTCATCGTGCCTCTTTACTCATCCCTCATCAGGCCCATAATCGAGTACAATGCCCCTTTTGGGATGTACCTTACCAAACACCTGCAGCAACTGGAAAGACCCCAAAGTACCTCACCAAGAGGATCAAAGGGCTCAAACAGATGCCATATGCTGCGCGGTTAAAGAAACTCCAGCTCTACTCAGTGGCATACCACCTGCTCAGAGGCGACCTGTGCCTGACGTATAAAGCCATGTCCAACCCGGAATTAAGGGACATGCTGCACCTCAAAAAATCCAAATTCCATCGAGCTACACACTCGAGACTTGAACCTCAGCACTGAAATAAATAGGACATGCTGGAGGGACAGATTCATAACCCAGAGGCTCCCTTCACTCTGGAATAAAATCCCAGTCCAGGTTAGGCAGAGTCCCTCATTGACTCTCTTCAAGAGGAATCTTGATGAGTGGATGGGAGATCGTAGGTTTACCCCGGGTATCACTTCTGTGTCACTGTTAGACAGAGGCACAGTATACTAACCTCGAAAAAGGGCATAGCAAAATTAATTTAAAATGGGTGGCGAAAGCCAAACACACTCTGGCTAGGCTTATAAATGCCCTAGGGCAGATAGCCTAGTATGAACCTATGAACCTATGAACACTTTTCAAGATTATACAATAAGTTTCCCCTTACAGTGAAAAGAAACAAACCTGCAAGAAATAGGACTGTACAGTGCATTAAATGTTTTGAAATACCCTCTTAATTTCTACATTTCCACAGTTCCAAAAAAAAAAAAAAAAACTATCCCCCGGATTCACTAATCTTCCATGCAGGACTAGGCTAGTCTTGCATGGAAGCGGCCGTTTAGGAGGAGGATGGCAGCGCGCCAAGCATATTAATGAAGGCACGCTGCCTGACCTCCTAATCCTACACAGAATGTGGACAAGTGCAGGGGGTGTGTCTGAGAGCAGAGATCTCAGAATAAACACGCCCTTGCAAATTAGAACAGAAGAAACTGTAAATAAACGAGCGCGACCGCTCATAGGTGTCCGCATATCCCCACCAACAGTCCCCCATAACAGCAACAGGACATAAAAATAAAAAGAAGTAACTCCTGTATTTATCTGTTAAACTCCGAGTACAGCTAACTGTAGGTGTGCGGGTGTGCCCATCGCTTAGCTACAGTTAAAGCAGCTTAAAAGGCTGAAGAGGATAACAAGGAAGATATATGCAAATGAAACAACACAGCAATAGTGTAGTGGTCAGAGCATCTGCCTAACAAGCAGGCATTCCTGGTTCAGGTCCCACTGCAGCACATATTATTTTCCATGTGAAATCTGTATACGAACATATATTTACATTTTATTGCTGTATAACTTACTAAATAACATTTAAATGTGAACTGGAGTACTGCATTAAATGCACATGTGAAGAGTCAGTACCATAATAAATAAGTCAGCAGTAAGCAGACGTAAGCACAGATAAGCAGTAGTAAGCGTATGTAAGCACTAGTGAGTGTGTGCAAGTGCATGTGGGTGGGGTGAAGCAAAGGAGAAGCTAACTACGTGTAAGACACTGTGACTGGAAGTCAGCAGTGCTTACCTCTGTGCAAATCCGCTAACAACTGCTTGAAAGTGCCTTAAGCACACCGTAGCCAATGGCCAGTGTTCTGTCCAGCAACAAAACAAACAGCCTCCGAAGGCCAGAACCCAGGACCATGCACACCATACACAAAACGACTTACCACTAAGCCATGCCAGATATGCAGAAATTGTATGTTGTCAGAAACATAATCCCAGCCCAGTCATGCACCAGTGCAGAGAATGTATACCTACAGCTAGATGGGTGTGTGTCTGCAAATATATCACTAACTAAACAGATACAACATATCTATAGATGTAGTCACATATATATATATATATATATATACATATATATAAATATCTAGAGATATACACATATAAATACAAATATATGAACAGATATACATGCAAATGCTGGCAACTACACATATATATGTCAACATCTATATGTCCACATACACACATCAAGTGACATATGTACACAGATATATGTCTCCGTAGGTATATTCCGACATAGTTAGACAAATGTAAGCAAATACATATACCCACAGAGGTATATATGGCCAGACATCTGTAGATACCAATGGTAGATGAACAGAAACATATATGTCCACATGCACCGTCAATGGGCCTGAGAGGCTCCAAACAATACACGTCACATATGAATTGAATGGCAGATTAGGCTAAATGCTACCAAACATCCGGGGATTAATGAAAGTATTTCTTTAAAACCTTTGTTAAAATTTAGATCTAATTTCATTTAGATTACATTTAATTTATTGGATGGCTGTCTAATATAATGTTTTAAACATTCATTTAGATGGTTGTAACAACAATAAGTCAGTGTAATATTGTTACAACTATACTGACTAGTTTTATGTAAGGAAATAACAAGTATTTGAAATTGGTTACACTACTGTTTTATATTTTGAACAACACCATTGTGTTTATGAAATATCTATTAATTAAGGGTATTTCATTTAACAACATCACTACTTTCAGAATTCATTTTGTGTATATATTTCAGATTTATTTTATTATATTTTATATACTGTTATTTCATATCTTTATTCAGGTTTTGGTTTTTTATTAAGATATGAGGTATATATATATATATATATATATATTTTTTTATATTTATTTAATATTAAGTTTACATACACTTTCTTTATTTATTTGTTCACATCAATGAATTGATTCATACACATGTTTCTTAGAAATGTTTTGGCTTTTGCCTAGTTTACCTTTAAGGATGTTTTATCAATTAAGGAATGATAATTGATTCATTGGTTTCTCTATTGTATATAAGAACATGCTGGGTGTGTAAGAATTGTTTATGACTCTGATGATACCAGGTTTCTGGTGAAAGCGCTCAGTCATGGAATTGTGGATTAAATTGCTTCCTACAGTTTTTATTGGTCTTGGCCTTATTGTGACTCTACTCCTGTGGTGGACCTGTTTGCCTTTTTTACTTGTTGTGGACTCCTTTTTTTGGGGTCCTCGTATCTTCTTTTATATGAACAGATATACATGCAAATGCTGGCAACTACACATATATATGTCAACATCTATATGTCCACATACACACATCAAGTGACATATGTACACAGATATATGTCTCCATAGATATATTCCGACATAGTTAGACAAATGTAAGCAAATACATATACCCACAGAGGTATATATGGCCAGACATCTGTAGATACCAATGGTAGATGAACAGAAACATATATGTCCACATGCACCGTCAATGGGCCTGAGAGGCTCCAAACAATACACGTCACATATGAATTTGCATATCCCCCCCCCCAGCCAAACACGTCTGCCCTGCAATACACTACCAAGCTCATAGTACTGTACGTCTGTCATTGAACTAGGGAATTAAAATCAGCCCTCTGTTATACGTCACATGTTGACATCACATACCCCTCTCGCCCACCCGAGCAGTACAGGCCCATCCAACCCAGGTCATCCCTAACCCATACATGCATAACCTATACTTCTGTTTCCCCCAACCTGCAGCACACATGCAGCCACCACCCTACCCTGGTTACCCACCCGTAGCTACCACACCACCACACATTGCCCCCCCTCGAGACCCATCCTGTATGATGTCCCGACCCAAGTATCCTAGGTGTGGCACACACAAGAGACCATGCACATAGCCAGGCATACCTATGTAACCCTGGGTGTAGACGAAGGTTGAATACCCATTGTTTGGGTTGTCCCGCATGGGACGAATGTATTCCTGGTACTAACAATAGATGTCACGTGTGACTCTGTGTACACCAACGGATGTAGTGGTAGGTATCGCAAAGCATACATGGCACACAAGGTTGGCCGGTATGCACATGAAACACAGTATCCAGCAATACCAGTCAACATTACCGGATATGTAGCTAAAGATTTACAGGTATATGTGTTAGTATAAATACCCATAACTAAATAGATATATACCTCCCCCTCTCTGTAGTACATATGTATACATACATAGATAGACATATAAATAAATACCCACATATACATATAAATAAATACCCACATATACATATATACATATGCAGATACCCCTACATCCACATGTTGTCAGATATATATATATATATATATATATATATATATATACAGCAACACACACACACACACACATATATATATATATGTGTGTGTGTGTGTGTGTGTGTGTGTGTGTGTGTAGATATACACAGATATATAGCTATGATACGATACAGCACTTAAGAATGACAAATGTTCACAGGCCATGCCAATGGAGGTGAGGCGCCCAAGCAAGAAACGTGTAACACGTAGGATGAACACCCCCCCCCCCCGCAGCCAGACAGGGGAAACATACAAACAAACCCACAAACAATGTAAACGATCCACTGCTCCCCAGACCACAGGCAGGATACAACGGGGGGGGGGGCACAGTGGACCCAAGAAGTCTAATCTTGGAACAGAGACAGGCGCATCCCTTGCGGGACACCCCAAAAATGTCTTGTTATAGGAGGAAGCCCATGCAATGACCTATCAAGGTGGGGCATGTACATACCTGGACTACAAGGGTGGGAAAGCCTGATGACTCATGGGTCAAGACAACTTACGAGATGGGTCCCGTGAAGTGGAGAGTGGGCAGTGTGTAGTAATGTGCTCAGACCCGACCTGCACCCAGAGTAAGGATGAGTGCTGTGGAGGAGGTGGTGGTTGGGGAATTATGGGTATGTAATTATGGGTCTAGGCGTGCAGGTGTTTGCTGGAGTGGGTCTATGGAGACCACCCCAGGAATGTAAGCAATAGTGTTCATTGGGCAGAGCTGCAGCCCAACGGGCCAGACACTCATGCTACGGGTCCCACTGCAGCACAATCTATTTTACATGGCAGAGAATGGTATAACCAGATGTAGATGTAAATATGTAGAGGTATGTGTGTGTGTATATACCCATAACTACATGGAGATATACCACTCCCTCTCTGCCGTACAAATGTATACATACATAGACAGACATATATATAAATACCCACATATAGATATATACATCTGCAGACACCCATACATCCATATGTCATTAGATATACATGTACAGCAATATATATATACATATATATATATATATATATATATATATATATGTATATATATATATATCTATGCATACAAATACAGATATATATATATGTATATATATATATATATATATATATATATATATATACACATGTAGATATATATTATATATATATATGTGTGTGTGTGTGTGTGTGTGTGTGTGTAAATATACACACACGCACATATATATATATATATATATATATATATATATATATATATATATATATATATATAGCTTGGATATGATACAGCAGTTACGAATTACATGGGCTCATAGGCCGTGCCAATGGGGGTGAGGGGCCCAATCAATAAACGTGTAACACTAGCATTAACCCCCCCAGTTAGCCAGGTGAAACATACAAACACACAATAAAAGTAAACAAACCACTGCTTCCCAGACTACAGGCAGGATACTACCAGTGAGAGAGACCCGCCAAGTCTAATCTTGAAACAAAGGCAAGAATGTCCCTTGTGGGACAAGCCAAAAATGTAATGGCTATTTGGGCTTCCAGCCATTACACAGATAACCTATGGCAGGGCGTGCATGTTGCCGGACTACAAGGTTGGGGAAGCCTGATGACCCATGGGGAGAGACAACGTATGTGATGGGTCCCAAGAAGTGGAGAGTTGGTAGTGTGTAGTGGTGTGTTTAGACCCAACCTGCACCCGGAGTAAGGAAGACTGCTGAAGAGGAAGTGTGGTCTGGGAACTATGGGTACGACATTATGGGCTTAGCTGTGCAGGTGTTGGTTGGAGCGGTTCTATGTGGACTTCCCCAGGGATGTAAGCAATAGTGTGCATTGGGCAGAGACGACGCCTAATGAACAGCCACACCCAGTATGAGTCCCACTGCAGCAAAGTCTAGTTTACATGGCAAAGGATGGTATAACCAGATGCATTGTTGCAAACCCACTAAATGACACCAAAGAGCAAATGGTAGCAACACCCCACTGTAGGCATGTGAGCCGAACTAATTGGCATCACAAAGTATGATTGCTGTCTAGACCTCTCAACTGTTCCCGATCTTTAGGGACGTCCCTGATATAGACTTCGATTGTAGGTCTGTCCCTCTTAATCCCTCTTAAAACTGGTGACTGCTGAAGAAAAGGTGGTAAGTCGCCCTTAATAAATTATGATAGTAATCCAGAGTTATGGACGTTTTACATCAGGATATCTATATTACATCACAGTCTCTTAATCTGCAAATGTTTCAAGCTAATAGTACAAATATTTAAAGATTGTCTCTGATTGTCCCTGATTATTTGAGGATTTGTCCCTGAGTCTGTTGAGATTTGTCTCTGATCGGTTGAGAGCTATGTTGCTGTCCTCACCCCCACCCAGAGGTGTGATTGTCCAGACCTACCCCCAAATGCAGGGTATATGCACAGCTGTGGCTGTAGAAGAAATTGACAGCTGTGGACTTTCCCATCAGCCATCCTGCACATCCCTGGCCATGTCCCCACTATCAGCCCCTCTGTGTGGCCCAACAACACCACTTACATATCGACCCCTGTTGCATTCATAGTAATGTTCACAGCCACAGGTAGGTGATACCCTCCACACAACTATATTGGCAGAATCTGGGACCCCCAACCCAAGTGTATTACCACAGCTGTCCCAGACTACACATGTAAATAACACATGAAGGGAAAACCCAAGCACACTGGGATCACCACCTTGCGAAGTCCACCACCCCCAACACTCCAGACCCCTACACCAACTACTGACACCTCCTGTCCTGCCTTGCATACATATCCCAACACCCTGCAAACCTGCAGTACCACTCCCCCACCAATCAGTGGAACAGCCTACTATACAGTTAAAATGCCCCTCCCCCTCCACCTACCCGCCTACACCTCCACTATTCACATCTACTCTACAACACAGGTATGGCATAACTAAACCTAACCCCAATACCTGAGTGTATCCTAACCAGAAATGCTAAACTGGAATTCCACTTAACCTTACACTGACCTTCGTGAACAGTCATATCTGACATGTACACCTGATGTAAGCATGTATAATAATGACATGTACATGAAGTAGCATGGGGGTATGCGGCAGCAAGCGGGAGTACACCTGTGTGGGTGGCGGTAAGCAATGCCCACACTGGTTAAGCAATGTGGAGGCCAACCCAGTGTAAGACACCATAACCGGAGGTCAGCAAGTCCGAGCCTAGCACACACCAGCACATACCCGCCTACACTTCCCCCGCAGTGCCTTAGGCATGCTGTAGCCCACAGCCCTCATTGTGGTCAGTAACAGCATAATCAGCACTCCCAGGTCCCCCCCTGCACACTATAGTCCAAGTGAGTTACCACAAAGACATGGGCAGATATACAATCAGCTACTGTTATCACAAGCATATCATCCAGCACAGTCAGTCAACAGTATAGGAAATGTATGTAAGTATGTACATTAATACCAGCAAACATGTGCACAGTGCTCAGTCACAGTATTTCGAGCAGTCTATGAGTACCAATGAACAGTGCCTGTGCACGCATACTGTTAGAACAGTAGTGTCATATAATACTGAAGAAAGGAATGGAAAACGGGCCACAGCGTGTGGACGTGTTTCATCCGCGGAAGTGGAAGATGAGGCTGGTCTGGTGTATGAGCAAACCGCTGCATCTGAAAATACTGGCAGGATGCTACCAGTGGGAGAAACAGTGTAGACCAGCAAAGTGTACTCGTGACACAACAACAGGTCCGTCCCTGCTGGGACGCACCAGATGTTATGGGTCACAATAATGTTCCCACCAGTATCGGAGGTGGATGAAGGGAAGGCTCAAATGTACATGGACTAAACTGATGAAGAGCTTGCAGATGGTTGCATTGAGACAGTAATATGGAGGAATACCAAGACGTGCAGAGAGGGAAATGTGTGGAGGTGTGGTATGGCAGGGCTAGCAACTGCAGAATGGCTGGATGCTGTGTACGTGGAGCGCGGGGTCCAGGGAAAGGGAGCATGGGTATGACATTAATGTAGGAATATGCAACTTATGCAGAGCTGCAGTAGTTAGTGAGCAGAGCATCCGCCGATTGCGCACACATTCTTGTTTTGGGTCCCACTACAGCACATTCCATTTCCAGTGTGAAATTGGTATAACACAATGGTTTTGCTGTAAAACCTACTAAATGACATTTACACTTGAACAGGAGTACGGAACTGAACATATCCTACTTACTATTCACAGGACATGAGACGACACACAGATATGTATACACAGACAACTTGTAATGGTGTATTTTACAATAATGTATGCCATTACCGACAGTACATGGATCTGCACTTATGTAATCAGTGAGGAATGCAAGGCCCACACAGAAAAGTAGATGCAGACAGTGTGGATATATAACATACTATGCTGTCCAGGAGAGGCCTGTCAATTCACACTACTGTGGCTAAAGGATTCGCCATCAAGATAGGTAACAATGAAGAATAACTGATGTAGGTCAGCAGCCACCAGTTACATCCCATAGTCAAGGCCTAGGGGGACATTTATTACCTGTGATAATGTCTATGTATCTGTCACATGTATGGACTCTGACCAACAAATGTCTTGGGCATCCACGATATGACTGGGGTGATAGCAGGAATGACAGCAGTATATTATGATAGGCCAATACCGAACAACCCCTAACAGTATCACAGCAGGACAAAGCCAGCCATACATGTGGAGGATGGAGGCAGGAACACAGGGCCATACCTGTAATATTGCAGTTACACACCCTGCACATTGCTGGTGTTACAGGATTTGATGCAACATACCCTTATGCAGGAATAACACATCAGGAACAGAACTGTAAGTAGCCATGTACTGATAGCATGCAACAGACAGATTGCTGGGGATATATCTAGGAAAAGCTCTGTGTGGTGCACAGGCAAAAGTAAATAGACAATCCACTAGCCATCATGTGGATAGGCCCACTGTTGAGAGCTATGCAGACAGACTGCATTCCATCCTACACTACTATGTACATGCAAACACTGCAAGACCAGCAATATACAAAGCACATACCAACACCACTCACTCTGTCTGTAGGTCTGGAACAACCTAAGAATGTGTAGTTGTCCTGTGAATGCAAGGCCCACTGTAGTAGGCACCGCAACCTGCCGTCTGTAACACTGCTGCCAACATACAGGAAGGATGTCCTCCATACTGGAAAGGTGAAGGGACAATGCCCACATGAGTAAGCATTTTATAGTACTGGGTTGCCATGACGATGGTTAACAGAATTGCTACACAGCACGCAGTCAGCAACTGTTGCACACTGACTGGTGCAGAGCCCATCACCTGATCATCTGCATCACCTACAAAAGCCATGCTGTAATCCATTCAAACCAAATCATTCGCTCTACTGGACAAGAGAGAGCGAGAGAGAGAGAGATATGCTGTAATCCATTCAAACCAACTCATTCGCTCTACTGGAGAAGAGAGAGAGAGAGAGAGAGAGAGAGAGAGAGAGAGAGAGAGAGAGAGAAAATAAAAAAACAAAAAAAAAAAAAAATAAGAGAAAGGAAGAGGAAACCAACCAAACAAAGCAGGATATTGGAAACATACGTATACCATGGAACTTACACAGTGGGGAACACAGTACTACAGGCCAAAACTGGGAAGGCGTCACATCCGTCCAAACACTACAAGGTATGTACAACACAACTGTATGTAATTTAATGTAGGATGTGGTATAGATTAATAGGATGTGTGTTGTAGACTGTTTGATATGTGCCATCTGTAGTTGTCCCTGTAATTATGTCCCACTGAACAACTGCTCTGGACAATACTGTCTGTCCCTGTAAGCAGTGGGACATACCCACCAACTGTGCAAATCAGCAATGAATGACAAAGATGTCAGCCATAATATCTATGTATGTTATGTTAGTATGGAGAATAGCTGTTGGTGGATGTACTGCTGTCATGATAGACACATGTGTGTCAGTGCACAGCACTTGCAGGATAGTCATGTGAATGTGTAATGTAGCATGCAGAAATGCCATAGGTGTGTAATAGGCGTACCAGCAATCTTACACCATAGTTACCACCCTATTGTTAGGCTGTGTTCACATGTGGCACCTGTCTGTGTTGCAGCAAGGCAGAACAGTGCAGCTGTGAATGAAAGATGGTTACAGAATGCGGACCGGATGTCTGTATGCACTCCACATATCTGTGTGATACGGACTGTGACGTGTATGTGTACAGATACAGACAGTCATATAGACATAGGTATATCAACAACGTACAACATATATATATATATATATATATATATATATATATATATATATATATATATACACATATATATGTACATAGATGTACATGCACATATATATAGTGGCTCTGATAATGGCATGCGGGTGCAAAAGTCTGTAACAGGCCATCAAAGATAAGTGTCCCCACAGGGAGCATGGCTACAAACACATAACACAAAGCATGGCACATACACATAGCACAAAGCTTGGTACAATACAACATATGTCCCAATGGTAGGTAAGCAGCTAACATAACAATTGCAGTCTGTGAACATGTTGTTGTAGCTGATATGGTGGGGGGAGACATATATTATGTGTATTAAGAACTATGGTAACCCTGCTGTATGGGTGGCTCATACCTGTTTCCATCTTTATGTCTTCCAGGAATCTTCCAGGAATTATGTCGCATTGTCGCCTTCCCGCATACAGCACCACAGAAATGGCTATCATCATCGACCACCTGGTACAGCACTATGTACTTCTTTTTGGCCGGAAGCCCATTACCAGCAGGAGAGGACAGCCCTGTGGAACAAGCTAGTCCACAGGGTCAAGGATGTTGGACTGCAGAACTACAGCTATTGCACCGACCTGCTTCGCCATGTATGTCGGCGTGCAGCTGCCGTAAGGGGGGACCACCTCACAACAGGGGGGGCAACCTGCCCATCCACCCCTCACCTGTGTGGAGGAGCTTCTCAGCAGCCTAGTGACACCTGTCTGCTCACAACACCAACACCTGGCAGGGCACATCCTGGAGGTGGGTGCCAATGATGCACCAGCTGAGGAGCGTGCAGGTAAGGCCCCAGGGCACATCGGTACACCACTCATGTGTATGCATCTGCAGCTGTACAGTTACATCATGCAGAACTGAGATGTCATACACTTTGTCTGCTGCTGTGTAGTAGTAATAAACAGTTGTGTATCAGCTGTAATATTGTGTAATTCTACTGTTGATGTAACGTAATGCTGCACTCACCTGTTATGAATGTCATAGCTGTGGCCACTGACATCAGCTTTCTCGCACTCCTATGTAGGTCCCTCCAGGTTACAACCACAACAACAGCCCATAGCTGGTGAGTATGGTTCATGTTCATGCATGATGATTAACTGGGCATGTAATAGCTATGACATGCGCATGTCTAACACACCTACCCATACTGCATGCTGTACACATTCACGTTTTGTTGCTGAGAAATGCACTGCATCACAGTAGAGACCATGCTGGGGTATCGGAAGGGTACAACAGACACATGCAAGATAACTAACATCCTGTCAATGAGCAATGTGTCCACAGGGATGTGACATGTGGCAGGATATGTGGCCTATAGTAAGGACATGTGTGACTCAACACCACCATGGCTGCAGCTGCACACAAGCAGGTTAAGTAAACATTGCAGATGTAACCCTGACCCCACAGCACTCGTCACAGCAGTGTGTGCACTCCAAGGGATGTGCACATGAGTAGATCTTGCAACCATGCAGAGGTCTGGGACATGTGTAGGGTACCCCTCCAAAGTCTGCTGGTTGTCAGTGAAATAGTCATGTACTGGTCATACATGCACTGCTGATGTTGTGATCTGTAATGCAGACATCAGGCATCTCAACTGATAGCTGTTCACATACCATCCCAGGCATGTGTTGTTACAACACACAGGGGCTGTGAGCAGTGGAGCTGACATAACCAGCACAGTACTACAGATGCATCAATGGTGTCTACACCTGTGAGGTATGGTGCACAGTACTAGGCAGGGTGTGGAACAGGCCACAGTAACACATTGTATATGGATGCAGTGTTAACACAGGGAGGAGCAATTATCTACCAACAAAGCCCGTGCCTCACACACATGTATACTGCCACTAGCATGATGTCACTATAGTTGCACTGCTTGCTGTTGAGCTCCATGTGTAATGCATGTTGATAGAAGGCTAATGGGAGGACTGTGTGTACAAATGTTGTGCAACTCCACATGTAGGAGTGTGGGGTGTGTGTGTGACCCAGTTGTGTTTGTAGGTGAAATCTAGTGGAGTGTGAATGATGCATGTCAGATGTGTGTGTGTCCATGTATGCACAGGTGATAGTGGGATTGACCACATGGCAGTACTTCCCCTTGGGATTATGCTGTACATAGAGTGAGACATGGGACACCAGAACAACCTGTCAGGTATATGAACACAGGACAGCTGATAGCATAACAAGGGCTGTAGCATGCAGCATGCATTGGAAGTACATACCAGGTATACACATCATATTGCCAGCAGCAGATAGGTAACCAGCTACCCAGATATGCAGCACTACAAATGCAATGTGGAATCAACACAGCACATCATTGAGTGTAACCAGGTAGTACTGTTGTCCTCATGATGGGTCACTTGTGCAGCAGATGTGGCATGGATTGTGCAAGACTGTAGTATGAGGCTCTGGTGTATGACATTATGTAGTGAATGTAGCAGCTCCAACCATATAGGGGCCTCATACACCATTACTACCCATACATAGGGTAATACAGGGTGACAGCTGTGAGGTCATGTACAACCTATTCCACCCAGGTCAGGGAGGCGATGGAGTAACAAGTCAGGTGTGGTAACCACAAGTGTAGGCATGGGGAGGGATGATATGTTTGGGCTGTAGTGATGCGTGTGTATTAGCAAATGCCATGCAGGAAGGGGAACATATGTAACTGACTGTGGGACTGTCTGCAAACACAGGGAAGGTGAGGTTGTAAGGTGGCTGTCAGTGTGAGTGTGTGTGAGTGTGTAAACTGTTATGCACTGCTGTACAGGTCTTAACATGTGTATTTGTTTTCCCTACAGGTGGTGAGGTGGGTCAGGGTCCCTCCTGCTCGCATACTGAGGTAGGTGTCCCTACAGACACAGATGATGATGAAGGTACAGATGAGGCACAGGTGGGGTTGTCAGAGGCTGACACTGCACCATGTGTCATCACCCTCCTAGCCACCCCAAGCCCGCACACAGTTACAGTGCCCCTACAAACCCCATCACATGTGGCCATAGCAGAGGGACAGTTGACGCTTGGTGACAATGGCCAGGAAAGTGTGGTGTCCATGCCAAATGTGTCAAGTCACAGTCGGCATAGCTGGATGTCTGGAAGGCCACCACATTGGCAGATGTACCGTGGTGCTCATGGGAGGACTGCAGGTCATCCTGCCCCTGGAAGAGGCGCCACAACTGGTACCACCAGGAGCATGTTTCAGGCTGTAATGGAGGCACAGGCATGTATGGAAATGCACTCCAGACAGGTCCTGAGGCTGCAGAGGTCTGCTTTTGCAGCTGTAAGTGGCAACCTCCATGAAATCCCTGTTGCCTTCTGTGAATATACTGAGGTCATGGATAGACGGTGGGGTAAGATGGTTGGCCTCCTCGACCATGGTATGGCTGTGCTAGAAAGTGTGGTGGGAGTGGTGCGACATCCGCATGGATGTAGGCCAGAGACACCAGCAGCTGGCAGTCAATGTGGATGTGCCAGGACACACAGTCGCTCCTGTAGTGGCAGTACCAGCCCCAGCACACCAGAGGGGCGGCTGTCCACACCACAGCAGGTTACGTGCATGTGGCCCTGGCCAGGCCCAGGTGGGACATGGTTCTAGTGGACATATGTCATCATCAGGGGAGAGTAGCACCTCAACGTCTGCACCTGCATGTGCCCATGGAACCCCTGGCAGGCACAGTCGGTGTGTCCATGGCCGGATGCACTGAACTGCACACCCTACCAGTTATGGTCTGCATCTGTCCAACATTACCCATATGGGGCAGCCACATGGTGGAACTGTATGCATGCATACCCACACACTATGCAACCACACCTAGGGCGTCCCCATACTGGTACACACCACAACACCATACCCCAATCAAGGAACCACACCCCTCACCCACACACATGGTGACACATGTTTGGACCACTTTTGACCTCTGGCACACTTGCAACATACCCTGTGCATATGATGATACCTGTGCCACATCCCTGTCATCCATAACATCGATGCAGGGACAGGCTAACATGGTTCTGATGCACACGGTGACTGCATTGGTGTGCCACAATGTACCACAGTGTAGAATGTAGTCAGGGGTAATCTGTACTGCATACATGTCAGGTAGTGTAGCCATGCAGCTAGGATGACAGTCACACACCCTGAGAAAAAGATGATACCTGTGCCACATTCCTGCCATCCCTAACATTGATGCAGGGACAGGCTAACATGGTTCTGATGCACAAGGTGACTGTGATGGAGTGCTGCAATGTACTGCAGTGTAGAATGTAGTGAGGGGTAATGTGTACTGCATTCTTGTTGGGTAGTGTAGCCATGCAGCTAGGATGACAGTCACACACCCTGTGCATATGATGATACCTGTGCTACATCCCTGCCATCCCTAACATCGATGCAGGGACAGGCTAACATGGTTCTGATGCACACGGTGACTGTGATAGAGTGCCATAATGTATTGCAGTGTAGAATGTAGTTAGGGGCAATGTGTACTGCATACACGGCAGGCAGTGTAGCCATGCAGCTA
Source organism: Protopterus annectens (assembly GCF_019279795.1). Classification (NCBI taxonomy): domain Eukaryota; kingdom Metazoa; phylum Chordata; order Ceratodontiformes; family Protopteridae; genus Protopterus; species Protopterus annectens. The sequence continues at coordinate 1,120,976,136 of NC_056747.1, read as the reverse complement.
GGATGACAGTCACACACCCTGTACATATGATGATACCTGTGCCACATCCCTGCCATCCCTAACATCGATACAGGGACAAGCTAACATGGCTCTGATGCACACAGTGACAGTGATACAGTGCAGCAATGTACTGCAGTGTAGAATGTAGTCAGGGGTAATATGCACTGCATACATGTCAGGTAGTGCAGCCATGCAGCTAGGAGGCATCCCAGCTATTGGTAACACCAATTAATATCCCCATACTGTCATCCATTTATGCTGCAGGCATACATGTGTCAGCAGGAGGATGGTCCACTGTCATATTCCACAGGGTATGTCAGTGTGGTGATGCCATGGCCGTGACATATGTGGTGTACAGTTGTACACATGCCTCAGGTATGTATAACAGCTATTGGCCATGCAAATGTGACCAGTGGCCTGCTGGTATAGGTATGATCTGAACCCTAATGTCAACCCATCCACATACACACACATCCTGACTTGGCAACAGCGTGTCTAGACCCCAACCTGGGTATGTAATGATACTGTACTGTGTGGCTGTCATTGCACACACGGCACCATCTCTATGGTGAGGTGTGTACCAGGTCACATGCTACATGCAGACCATCCACAGACACGTACAATATGGTAATGGGGATGTAATGTTTGTATACGGTGAATACATAGTGTGTCATACCATCGTATACACATTGACCAACACATAATGGTTAGACACACATCTTAGAGACCTGGTTGTATAGTTGATAATTAACTAGTCCATGTGTCCAATGTGTTACAGGTAGGCTGCATACAGCACATGTATAACTGAGCCATATCCTGTTTTCTGTTACCTGTATGGGTGATGGTGACATTGGCCACCTAAGAGTGGTACATGGACCATATACCAGGTGTACCATGGTGTAAAGACAGTGTACACAGCACCCACATACCCCACTGGGTATTGTACACACTAGAACCCATCGGGATACTCTGACATACCCACTAACACACAGTGGCCACAATGCACAAACAGCCCATAGCATATCACAACAGTGGTACTACAGGGATATGCATGTGATGCACACACCACAGGCATAGTAGGGTGTTGCATTGCATTGCCACACCTATGGGTGACAAGAACAATATCCATACTACTGTGTGGCAATGTGTATTGTAATAGGAGTATGTGAACTCAGACCGGTGTACCCTACAGATATGCACACATGCACATATACACACACGTGGCAGACCTCAATGGGATGTCCATGCCTACCGACCCATTGGTTCAACATTGTTGTGCTGGTACTGCAAAGCACATGTAGCTGTTAGGGAGTGGAGTGTAACAGGCTACATGTCACGTTAATGGGATTGAGAGGCACCACACATTATATGGGTCGAAATAGGTATCCCCCCAGCCAAACACATCCACCCTGCAATACACTACCAAGTGTTGGCAAACCCATTACCAGGGCCATTGGCAACATGGGCACACAATGTTACCTGTACTACATCCCACCTGTATGATGTCAGGCTGTTATTGGTAATATATCATGCGGTACATTCTGGCTCCCATGGGGAATGTATTATGTGGATGCCATCAACATTACCAGGCTTCAGATACACAGACACAGATATGCAGATACAGGTATACATATACATGATTTTATATATATATATATATATATATATATATATATATATATATATATATATATATGTACATATACATGTGACTATACATACACATGCAGTTCTATGTACAGTAAAAAACATAAGCAGTAGGTGCACACAATATGGAACAGCCACTATGACTACAGTTGACCCATGAATGACTGGACACTGTATGTGCCACCCATACAAATGACAATCATTGCCTGTAACATACATTCAAAGAGAGGTCATAAGCAAAACAACACCCACAGGTATGCTGACATGGTAACCTGTCATTGTGCATTATTAAAGGTCTACATGCCATACCATATAGCTGTTCAGACACTGACAACTATATCAACGGAGTGATACCACAGTGGACCAGTTACACTCATATAGTAGGTTGGAAAGGTTCACAGCTGTTGCTGTCCAGGCCAAGCCATATACATTGTACAATAGGAAAGACACACTGGGCCACAGGATACATAACAATCAACAGTATGTACTCCAGGTGTGTAGTTTAGCAGCCTCTATCTACACACTGTACAGACACAGTAGGTGGCATAGACATCTTATGACCACATGGGTTGTAACTGCTACATAATTTGGCATAACTGACACCATCATGTGCGCACCAACACACAGAACAGTTTGTATGGCAGGGGGCAGTAGTCCTGCAGTATCCAGATCCATGACAGCAATGTGTATATAGGTGAAGTGTGTGGTACTGTACATCCAGATACCTTAAGGCAGCTCAGCCTTGATAACCCCGCATTTTGTAGCAGTCTAGGTCTTTTTAGGTGCTCCCCCGGACTCAATTATACAGGGCCATATACCACTGTTATATACACTGGGCTCTGCAGTGCATGAGGGCGCACATGTATTGTGTAGGTGGCACCCACACATATATGGCCCAGCCCCACCATATGTGTGGGGGTTACAACAGCAGTGGACTGATGGCAGACATGGCAGTGTGTTATGCTACCAGCCCACTATGGATCAACCACCAACAACATGACATATGTGCACAGCTTGGTATGTAGGTGATGGACAGAGGCTGAAATACAAGCACATATGTGGACAACTATTGCCATACACTAGGCAAGGTGCAGGTGTTACAGGATAGTCTGTAGCATACCCTTAGTCAGGGAATTTCTGGTATGGAAGACCATGGATGTAGCCATGTACCGGTAACACGCAACACACACACTGGCAGTGTATTATCTGAAACAAGACCTGTGTGGTGGACAGACAAGATGTGATAGGCACAGCTCTGGTCAGCATGAAGGTAGGCCCACAGTTGTGTGTTATGCAGACGGACTGCATTCCATGACAAACTAGTATGTGCACCCACACCCTGTTACACAAGTACTGTTCTGTTTGTATGTCCTGATCTTCCAATGAATATGTGGTTGCCCTGAGTGTGCCACTTCTCCTGTGTGGGTTATTGCTACATGCTGTCAATAGAACTGCTGCCCACACATGGGATGGATGCCCATCACACAGGAGATGTAATGGGACCATGCACACATGATGTAGGGATCAATGGTGGGTGGTTGCCATGACAGTGTTAAAATGGGTATAGTACACATGTGTATTTGTATATCTGGCTATCTGGATATGTAAATGTGCATAAATTCCCACCATAGTTCCTGGACATGAAGTATAGACCACCTCAGCCCATATGTTCCCAATGTCATAGTTGCAGGGGATGTCAGGTATCTCTAGCAGGTATACTAGTAGGCTATTGCTACTGTCATTGGGATTGTCTTCATAGACATGGTGTGTGTGGCAGGTCACATCTGCTCATAACAAGTATGCCATTGGTTACTGAACAGCATCCAAAGGACATCAGTGTACAGTACTGCTGCCAGCATGTAATGCCACTGTGGACTGCAGCAGAGATATTGGCCAGTATATGTGGGGGTCTGACACAGTCTGTACATTCCAGAGGTATACACATATGCCCTTAGTGTTACACATGTCTACCATGCCTCACAATATGTATGTGGATGGCCATGTAGATGGGTATAACACATGAAGACAGGTATATAACGTCCACCCTAGGTCATGCATTCACACACCCCTGCCTGGCCTGTAATGGTATGACCACTGGTACAGGGGTGCCATGGCCACATACAACACAATAGGTATTGACATACAGCCGCACTGCATCCCACTGCCCTGTTTGACATACATGACTGTTAGGGGAGGCCCGGCAGTGGGACATCTGGCTAGTATCTGAGCATGACATCCCACTGGGTAGCTACACTCAGCTGCTAGGCATGTCACAATGCACTGTGCAGGCTGCAGGCAGACTGGCTCAACACTGGCCTACACCTCCCAAGGGGGATGCACATGTACCTGCATATACAGCAGGCTCCACAGGCATATCACAGCATAGGGTAGGATACACCTGTGTGACAGTGCATATCCACAACCACTGTGAACACAGCCACATATGGTTAGCTATCATGGTATGACAGTATATGGATACCATACTCATATGTGCCACTCACAGACTTCCCTACATATACTGGCCTGCTACACAGTTTGGTCTGGTGGGTGTCTGTGGTATGCGACACATGTATTTATGGCCCTACAAACATGTACGCTACTACAGTACCATACAGTGGGGCAGCATGTGACATCTGCAAGTAGCGGAACTAGAACAATGTCATCTACCACAGTCTGTACACAGGCTAAGGTACATCTCAACACTACACACACTTTCAACAATTACCATAGGTACACAGACCTCAGTACTGTATGAACAACCTCAGAATGTGCAGGTAATGTAATGTAACCCCAACTGTACTTAACATGTGTAGCAGTCAGATATATCCATAACTTGTTCTCAGATATGATGCCACAAAGTATGGTGTACAGCACATATGCACCACTTCATGCATGGCATATGTACAAAGGTTGACAGAGGTGTGGCTGGGAGCACATACACAGGACCAATAGTGACATGCTGCTGTGATGACCACATACATTTACTGCTGTTACAGGGTTATTGCAACATATGTCCTTTGAGGGATATGACTTCTGTGACTACCACAGCTTTCTCCATCTACTGACTGCAATACTCACACCACCTTCAGCAGTCGACAGCTAGATGCTCAGTGGGTGGCACATGCAGCCACGGACACAACACTGCCCAGGCTCCAGATGACCCTGCAGATGGTGATTCCCCATCAACATGGAACTGACATGGCAGGTATTGAGACATGTACATCAGCCATATCCACACAAACACTGTGAAAGCAACATTACTCCAAATGCGGTATAGTGGCACCTACAGGCTGTAGTCAGGTCAGGCACATCCACCTGCCATTTGATCACTGTTTCCACAGTGTATGTTGTTAGAGGCACATCATAATCCATCTGGGTTGCTGTTTGGCACACACCAGATCTAGTTCCTGCTCACAGTGGGTGACAAGGGCAAACAGCACCATGATGTTCCCGGGTATTGGAGTGTGTTTCCATACAATTGGCGATGGGGATGTTACCACAGCTGTTTCACATGCAATCATCTAGGGGAGGGCTGCAATTCATGCAGAGGCCATCAGCTGATCATGATCATTACCTACATTACACATGCTGCTGCCTAAGCAAGGCAGGTGTAGGTCTCCATGTCCACCTGAGAGGGGGTAGGGGATGCAGTCAGAGGATAATACGTGTTATGGAGGGGTGTGAGGGTAGAACTGAGGCATGGTTGTGTCACACACCTAGCAGCACAGGGTATCCAACCCCTGACGACTATGTAGGGCTAGCACAGTCTGCTGCAATTATTGGATGCGCCACATGGGTTACATGTTGTAGAGCACTCGGAATATATATGTGATGGGGAGTGATATCTGCAACAGGGATACAGTAGCTGTACGGTAGCTGACATACACATGCCTATTGGCATGAACAGGTGACAGCATCAACACAGTCGCACTCTCACAAGGACACAAGCACACACATTGACACATGTGGCAGGGCATACTATGGCTATATGATGTTACAACTCATCGGTTGTGGGAAGGTGTCTGACATCAGATAGCATGCTGCAGTATGCCCATGGGGGTTGTAGGGAGTGTGGATGTGAACATCTGCAGCATGCAACTCACACACAAACACACAGGGTGCCACTACTGACATGCATGAGTGCATGTCTGCACAGGTGTGTGGTGTTCCACTGTGCCAGACGACTCTTCGTGGCTAGGCAATGGGTGTATTTTGGCATCAGGCTACATGATGATGGTCTGCATTGTGGCTCAGGGATGTAGTGTCTGCATTTGCACACACAGGTGGGTATTGTATCCCCCATCTGGTTACCTGAGTGACTACTGTGTGTGGGCATTGCTGTGCATCTCTTGCCATGTCTGTGTTCCTTCATCCATGACATGGACTGTGTCTGGGATGTGCACACCTCCCACATGCATATACAGTGGCATGTAGAACTGTACCTGGGGTGTCTGGCCCATGTTGTGATCACAGATTATCATCAGATGTGCCAGTCCTGCCCACCTGTGGCGGGGGCTGGTAATGGCCAGCAACTTTACCCTGCACCTACATAGTGTGCATGTTATCAGCATTCCTTGGTGTCAGTGGCATCTATCCATACAGGCATGTTGTCAGGCATGGTATGTCCATTGTGGGTCACATGTGATGGCACCACAGGTGGTGCAGTTGTCCATTGGAGACCATGGAGGAGGTGCACTGTCTGCATGTATGTGCATATTGGACAGATGGACCGGGTGTCACGCCTTCTGTGGCCCACCGTTGTCACTCCATAGTTACTATCGATGGCAAATGTGCAGTGTACTACTCAGGTATTGGCTGTTACCTAGGCATGTGTGTGTTTGACACATGGGGTGAGAGTGTGCTCTGTGTAATACTGGGGTTGCTAACTGTGATTGCCTGGCCTTGATATCACATGTCTGGGTATGGCTCTGCACACTGGCCTTTCAGCCATATCACATGTGTTATCCCTGTACAGTGGACATTGTGATATATAGTATGGCCACCATATAGGAAAATGCAAAACCCGCTCCACATTGGCCACAGGTGTCACACAGTCACAACCACCTATACACAGGATACGGGTTACAAGCACACTCACACACACTTACACCTGTCATGTTTGGGAGTAGAACCCATACCTAATTAGTGTATGACACCACAGCACTACACATTTATAGCAAGCACCACAAGTATTACTGGGGTAGCCTTTGCCCATAGGTGTATTTCAATCTGACTGACGTCAGCAGGATTGCCAAAGTAGGGCTTTGAAATGACTGTGAGAGACTAGCCTAAAATGCGTGGCTCCCTACACAGACAGTAACACAAACAATAAATCCAGAACTGCCATGTCTGGGGATGGAACCCAAACACACGTCTAATTCACACTACAACAGTACGCAGTTACAGCATGCGCTATGGAGATTACTGGGCTACAGCTCTCCCAGGTGAGTATTTCTAGGTGGGTGACATCAGCAGCCTTGCCAAAGGTGGGTATGTGAAATGCACGGGATGTGAGTTACCTAAAAGCATTGCTCTCTACACAGTCGGACATGCATGCATGCACACACAGTCGGCAGGTTGGGGGCTAGAACTCCCAATTAGCTCCTTACTCACACTATGGCTATATGATGTTACATGATGTGCTATTGAGATTACTCAGCTACGATCATCCCAGAGGTGTATTTCAAGTTGCGTGACATCAGCAGTCTTGCCAAAGGACGGTATTCCACTTGTAAGCGGTGTGAGTGTCCTAAAAATCATTGCTCTCTACACAGTCAGTGACAGACAGACATGCACACACAGGCTCACACATGCACAGTTGCCACATCTGGGGTTTGACCTCCTACCTAACTACAGTATCACACTACCGCAGTATGCAGTTACAGCATGCTCTACGGAGATTACTGGGCTACAGCTCTCCCAGGGGAGTATTTCTAGGTGGGTGACATCAGCAGCCTTGCCAAAGGTGGGTATGTGAAATGTGTGGGGTGTAAGTTACCTAAAAGCATTGCTCTCTACACAGTTGGACATGCGCGCATACACACAGTCGGCAGGTCAGGGGCTAGAACTCCCAACTAACTCCTTACTCACACGATGGCCATATGATGTTACGGAATGTGCTATGGAGATTGCGCAGCTATGATTGTCCCAGAGGTGTATTTCAAGTTGCGTGACATCAGTAGCCATGCCAAAGGAGGGTATTCTACTTGTAAGGGGGGTGAGTGGCCTGCATTGCTCTCTACACAGTCAGTGACAGACAGACATGCACACACAGACTCACACATGCACTGTTGCCACATTAGGGGTTCGTCCTCCTACCTGACTACATTATCACACTACAGCAGTATGCAGTTACAGCGTGCGCTGCAGAGATTACTGGGCTACAGCTCTCCCAGGGTAGTATTTGTAGGTGGGTGACATCAACGGCCTTGCCAAAGGTGGGTATGTGCAATGTATGGGGTGTGAGTTACCTAAAAGCATTGCTCTCTACACAGTCAGTGAGAGATTGACACACACACTCAGAACTCAGAGGCTTCCCATACTCTTGAACAAAATCCCAGTCCATGTTAGGCAGAGCCCCTCACTGACTCTCTTCAAGAGAAATCTTGATGAGTGGATGGGAGATCATAGGTTTACCCCGGGGGTCACCCCTGTATCGCTACTTAACAGAGGCACAGTAAACTAATTTTAATAAGTAAGGGGGTCTTCAATGTGTCACTACTAGACAAAGGCACAGTATTCTAAATTTATTCTATACACCTTAGTACCACTACATGGGGTGGCGAAAGCCACATCTCTAGGGCTAGGCTTGCAAATGCCTCAGGGCAGATAGCCTAGTACTAAACTATGAAACTATGAAACTATGAAACACGAACAATGACACACACTCACACACACAGTTGCCATGGCTGGGGTTAGAACTCCTACCTAACTAGTGTATCACACTATAGCAGTACGCAGTTATGGGATGCACCACAGAGATTACTGGCCTACAACTCTCCCAAAGGTGTATTACACATTGGATAACCTCAGCAGACTTCTCAGGGTACCGCCATGGGGTGGCCAGTGTATGCATGGCCCATACACCATTCATGTAGGGGTGACATGCCACAGGCGGCCACACATGGGGTCAAATGTCACAGGTGCATGTCTAGAGCAACTAGCTGACTATATCCTTGTACAACCATGTTGCACAGCTGGCACGTGGACCACATAGTCTGTGGTGCTGACAGGTACTGGTCACTAGTAACTGCAGTGTGTGACATCTGCAACTGATGTGTTTGGGGCCCTTTGGCTGTATGCTCGGTGGGTCCAGCTTGGATGGCTCCTTGTGTGCAAGACATGAGTGGTGCATACTGACATGTGTCTGCAGTAACTATTGCAACCGCTGGATATGTCTGGTCCACTGGTGTTTGAATACATGGCCTTCATGTGTTTAAGTGTGTGAGCATGCCCACTATGACCTTTCAGTATGTTGATGACTGACATTGCCCTCATTACTCTAAGTGTGTGAGCATGCCTAGTAAGGCCATCTGTTATGCATGTGTGGAGCATGTCTGGTGGTTTGTACTGCACAGCTGACCTTTGTGTTGTACACCGACAGGTAGCATGCTGTGTCTGCAGGGTATCCACTGATCATTTGGCATTGACTGTTGCAACATGTCTGCATAGCGGGGGGGGGTACACCTGACTATTTCTGTGTTTCTATACAGGAGTGGGGGGCACACCTGACTGTTATGGTATTTCTATGTGAGGTGGGGGGCACACCTGACAGTTGTACACATTTGCTAGGACTGTACTGGTATGTCCTGTAGTCCAATTCTGTCAGTGGTCTTACCCATCATGCTGGGTACGCCACACCAGTGTAATTCCATTTCTATCTTTTGATTGCATACACATTGGTTTCAGACTTCCTAGCTGTCACAACTGACATCCCACTACCTGGCCTGCTGTGGTCTGTCCATGTAGACCTGGGTATGGGTCAGCCATACCCCTCACTCAGAGGCCATAGTATGGCATTTGTTTGTGTTTGTCTATACCTGTCCTGCTGGCTGTGACTGTTGTTGGGTATGTGACCCCCCTCCTGACTGGCATGTGTGAGTCACTTATCTTGTGGGTGTCCCAGTATTGTGGGTGGTGCTGCATGGCTGCCTATGTTGGATGCATGTAGTACACTGCCTACACATGGTTAGGCACAGGTAGTATAATTTTTGGCATCAATTTTACTGTATGTGAGAGTCAGAGAGAGGTGCTATTCCCTGGGTCCCTCCCGTGTCAGTGTATGTGCTATGCATTGCCTCTTTGCGAGGGCCAGGGCATACTGGGCATGCATCCTTCTGCCTACTTGGGCAGGCTCAGGTTGTTCCTCCTCCAAGTCACTCTGTGCCTATGCAGGCCTTGGCATTGGTGGGGGGCTATATGGCCCTGTCCCTTGCTGCTCCTGCTGCAGCTGTTTCCGCAGGATCATATTGTGTAGCATGGCACATGCAAGAATGATTTGGGTACATGTAGTTGGTAAGTACTGCAAGGCTCCACTGGATGTGTCCAAGCACTGGAACAGTGACTTGAGCACCCCAAACACATGCTCTATTATGATTCTTGTTTGTGAGTGTGCCTCATTATGGAGTTTTTGTTTGGGTGTGTGTGCATTTCTGATGGGTGTCATCAGCCACGGCTCCAGTGCGTATCCAGCATCCCCCACTAGATGACCATGTGGGATGTCCCCACTGGTAAATTTCCTGGTACAGCTGCGTCAGATGCCTGATGTGGGAATCATGATAACTACCAGGGCAGCCAGCACACACGTTCAGTGTTATGCCCTGGGCATCTCACATGACCTGGCAGTTGACGGAGGGGAAGCCCTTGCGGTTAATGTAAACCCTTCCCTGCTCACTGGGTGGTGCTTTGATGCATATGTGCGTGCAGTCTGTTGCACCCACTACCTCAGGGTAGTCTGCTATTTGGTGGAAGAGACGCATACTACTAGCCAACGCCTCACGGGTGAGGGGGAAATATACGTGCTCACCGACATGTGCTGCCATGGCATCCATGAACTGGTGTAGTACCCTGGATGCTGATGACTGTGAGATCCCCATCATATCCCCAGTTGGCCTTTGGAAGGTACCTGTAGCTAGTATTCGTAGGCCTACACATACCTTCATTTCCACTTGGATGGGTTTCCCTCTGTTAGTTCTGTGTGTCAGGCGTGGCCGGCACAGCACAACAATCTGCTGTATGAGGTCCCTGTCCACCCTATAGTGCTCCACTATCTCCAGCTCATGTAGCCCTTGGTAGGTGACCCTGGGTCTGTACACTCTTCTCCGTCTCCTCACTGTGGGTTGGTCAGCAGCATTTCCATCCTTGCCACCCTCAGCCTCTTCCACAAATTGTATGATAGCTATTGCAGCCCCTAACATTTTGCTGATGTGAGTGTTAAAAGTTCCTCGCTTGTTTACACCGGTGGTGTAGGGTGTGGGAAAAAATGGAGGGGTAGGTGTTTGCATAGTTTATAGTGGCATTCTGGGCTGGGCTGGTCTGCTGCCTGTGCAATTGGCTGGTTCCGATCCATTTCACCTGGCAGCGAACCTAGTACCCCTTGATTAACTTCCTACTGCTGCTTTTCCTTCCCATTGCCCTTCTGATTCATGCCAGGGGTGCGCCACACAATCGGTGTACTGCAATGTGCACACTGCTACTATTTCCTGGGTTCACTTCCTTTATCTTCCTATAGATCCCATTCCGCGGCATGCACACCTGCTTACACTGTGTTGTATGTGCTGGGCAAGTTTAGACACACCTCCTGGCTTTGCTGTGCTAAGCTGGATGCAACCCCGAACCACAGGGCTCCAATCCGCTGACAGTATGCCTGACACTCCCACACATGATGTCACCTACCTCCTAGTCTTGTACTCAGCTATCCATATTAATGCACTGTTCAGAGCTGCCTCACATGCTGGAGAAAACCGGGATTCACTATCCTTCCCCTCATTTGCATAGAATTGCCTACTAATGCATAGTTACATGTGTCACACTGTGCCTCCCCCCTTAGCAACCACTACTCACTGGCTGGGTTGTCTTTTGCCTGCCATTGACTTGCATGGCAGAATACTGATTTTAGTTAGACTGTTGTTTTTAGGTTTATTTTCTTATTTCCCCACTGGTCCCATTTGCGTGCCGCTGCCCTATGCTTCAACGGACGTGATTGGTGGACATATCATAGAAGTTGTATTTTGTACATTTGGCATTGTTTGCAATGCCAATGGCCTTCTACTTGGCCATTGGCATGCTTCCTCAATGCTATGCAGCCTTTATTTGGAGTTGTCATAGCTCTGTTTTGCAGTTTGCAGTGCCTTACTCGGTTACTAAAAGAGTACATTTTTGCATATTATGCTACTCCTGCACGCCCTGATTCCTGCTTCCTGGATGGCAAGTTTACCTCATTTGCATAGTTTTCACCTGCAGATGGGGCGATTTGCATATGGTGGCTAGGGACGTGCAGCACTAATGCTACAGTGCTCGCGCTGAATCGCTCGGCCACCATATTGGCAACATTTCATCTAACATTAATCATATACGCCGTTCAAGCTTTTGAGAATCCGGGGGTATATCTATATTTATATCTATCTATCTATATATATATATATATATATATATATATATCTATCTATCTATATATATATATATATATATATATATATATATATATATATCTATATAGATAGATAGATCAGCTTTTTCTCATTCTTGTTTGCAGAAGATGCAAATTCTATAAAATATCTTTATTTTTACACATTCTAGCAATGTGATTTCTGTCAGTACATTTATACAAATTTTCTTAAAAGCAGCATGTTTCTTATTTTCATACTTATAATCATACCTACTGCACACTGTTTTATTTTCAACAGTACAGCATTTCCTGGACATGATCTTAAATACCTCATACCTGTCTATGTCATTATTATAATTATTATTGTACTTTGACTAATATATAGCTACAAGTCCAGAACAGCATATTCTTCAGCCCATTTCATTTTAAAGGACACAGCTAGTCACTCCAGGGAGATCCTTCCTCTTTATATCTCACTGAAATGAGGTAATGGAGAAACAGCAAAGTACCAATACAGTAAAAGAACAACATAAATAAAATCTCGATATGAGCCTGCTTGTTCTTCTGCTTCTTTTTCACTTTAGTTTAGCCACCAAAGTTTTAATTGTGTATACTTCACCATGACAGCTTTAGTTAGCCCATTTAAATGCACTTTAGAAATTTTGCTCACTCTGCACTTATCAAGTATTATATCCAAGGCCATATCTAATTACCTCAAGAATATACCTCTGATATGGTTAATTTTAATACCACAGACTATTCATATTGTGATTAATAAATCATGCATATCACGGAATTTGTAGTCTTTTGTTTAATTTTAACTCAATCACATACATATCAGTTGTTTCCTTTGAACACTTATGCCTTATGAAGAATATATATCTGAAAAATTGTCAGAATTTTCTTAGGCTAACGATATTCCTTAAATGTCTGTCTAATAGTTGTTAATTTCTTCTCCATATCTTATTTGAAGTTAAAAACATTAAATCCAAGTATTGTTTCCTCCTCTGTGATTTGTAGACATTGTTGTACATCCTACCTTCTGTGATTACCTACATTCCACTTTCATTGAGATACAGCTAAAACTGATAGATTCATACTTTCTAGTTTTCTGACAAATTACTTTGTAAGTTGAAAGGCCAATGGTTATAGAAGACTCATCATTTAAGAAAAATGAAATTGTAGTTCAGCAATTTAACAACATTACAATATAAAAAAAACAAATGTTTGATGGAAAAATGCGACTTATTACTTACTGTTGCTCATTACTACAGTACTAAGGTTATCTCCCAGTAGAAGCACTCCTGTTCTGTATTTGTCTGAATAGCCAGCAGCTTCATTTTTCCATTTTAACACAGCATAATATTTTTTGTAAATTTATGTTGGTAGCTTTGTAAATATAGAGAGAGGTAGCTATTTATCATAGAGATAGAGCCCTGACTATGACCTAGCAACCCAGGTTTGGGTAGCAGCCAGGGTGACAGCCAGGGAAGGAGGGTAAAGCCATTGTCTTCTCACCTCTCCCAGTGAACAAACTGAATGGGATGTTATAATGAATATCACCTGCTAATGAATCCTCAGTGGAAACTGGGACCCAGGAGAAGTTATCTGTTCTAACAGAGATGATGCAGCTGCCTGAGAGCTGCATCATTAGTGGTAGTGGGTGATGGTCCTGGACTACACCCATTGCATGACCCTCCCCAAGCACTTACAGTGCATGCAGCAGGGAGCATTAGAGCAAAAAGACACAGATCTCGGCCCAGATTACTGCTGCACTGCAATTGGTTCTTGTGCAGTAGGGAGCAAGTAGACAGAAACATGGAAATGATCCAGATAATCGACAATCATCGGTGGGGCAGAAAAAAAAGAGAGGGATTGTGATTTTTAACTTCCTGAGCTATTTACTTCAAGTAGCAAGGCACAGATGCATGGATGGGGGATAATTAGCTTCTTCTGAATATTTAACGGCATAGTTTATATCTACTACAAACTGGGGAAACATTGACTTTAGTCACACAACTGCATCATGCATTAGTCTTCAAACCCTACTGTGGGAAAATTCTTGCACCAAGATCCAGATACCCTGGATTAACCGCTGAAATGATTGACTCCCATCAGTGCTTGACATCATACTAGTTGTCTCATTGACAAGCTCCTTATTGATATGTACTGTTTTTATTTATTTAGATGTGCATGGAGAAAATATTGTTTCACAGACCCTTTTTAGCCTTGCAAATAAATGTGCAAGTAAGAGCAACCAATTACCCAGAAAAAAAATGCATTTAGATATGGAGACAGCAACCAGAGGTCAATATTGAACCCCATATCTATAAGGCAGAAATCTTTGATACAGTGTCACCCATAATCGCAATTTATCGTTTTTTTTATTTATTTTGATTCATTATTTTTTTCTTCATCATTTATCTCAGGAGTGGAACCTACATTTCTTACTTTTGTATGCCATGATTTTGAATTATGATTTATTCATTTAACTCTTCCATGGATATACTCCTTGGAAATGATATGTGCAAGGCAGAAAAGAAACAGAGAGACAGAAACTGAGCAATGCTTTAGCAATTTGATTTTAAAGGAGCCATAGGAAGTGAGGTAATAGCTGGAGAAACAGCAGAGTACTAAGGTAGTCAAAGAACAACAGAAAGAAAAATAAAGCTGCAGTACATGAGTCACTTCTGGTAGATGAAATCAGCAGGACATACTGGAAGCTGGCATTTCTCCATATCTGTCTCTCCATTCCACAGCTGGAGCAGATCAAAAAACCACAGCAGCTTCCTTTACACTCGGCTTTACTTTCACTCTTGCCTGATTGCCATAGAAACAAAACCACAAAAGAAAAACAAAGCTAGAAGAAACTTGAGATATTTGCTGTCATTCTTGTAAAGGGAACTGTCTACCCCAACCTTTATGCTATGTCTTTTAAAAATGTCTCCTCTTATCATTTAGAGATGATTCAGTAACACTGTACATAGAAATAATGCAGGAGAAAACAGCGTGAAACTGCCTCACAGCTATGGGAGGAAAAGGGTTACAAAGTTTGACCCAGTGCCTGAAACGGTATCCACTGGGGTACTAAATAACAATTCTTACATGTACCTAATGTATAAAACAGTTTTATAACATACTGCACTCCACCTTATTTATATCAAAGGTCAGATGACCATTTCTGTAGAAAAAAATATAAAGAAACCAATCTGATTTTCTAAATCACCTTTCATGCGAATTGCATTCTCAAGCATGCCCTAAGGAATCAAAAAAAGTGAAAGAAGTAGAGAGGTAGGACACTGATATATACCAGACATATGCCAGGTTCAAGAAATACAAAGGTCAAATAGCATGATAATCTCTGGATAGTATGAAGACAGGCAGCACTATAAGGAAAGAAAACTTGCAACTGCAATTTATTCTCAAAATTCAGGGAAAGATTAGATCGTATAACATTGTTAGCAAACAATTATCCTGTCTGCTTTATTCTGAGGTGCACATAAGGCAAGCCTCCACCTTCCTTCCAGTGCTATAATTTATGGGAGCCTCTTCTGCTACATTTAGGGGTTCAGTAAGGTATCTCAGTGTCAGCAGCAAAAACTCCTCAGAATGGGAAACATAAGAAGACCACTCAGCAGAGTTTCAGAGTCTCACATGGTTCCTGTGATGACCGTGCCCTGGCCCATCAACCAAAGAGCCTCAACCCTCACCAATAACACCAGAGAGGTTGTCTCATAGAAGAGAAAAGGATAACTAATACACACAGTAAAGTACAATTCCCTTATGTGCACACAGAGATCACAGTCAGTCTGGGGCTGGTTGCTCCTTTGCTCACCAGGTCCCCAAGGTCTCAGCCTAGCTGGGCAAGCTAAAACCTTCAGTACCCTCTCTGTCCAACCAGTGCTTCGTGTCCCTGCCCAAGTAGCTGACACACCATGCACACACTTTGAGAAGAGGTTATACAACCACACAGACACTCCTGGGAAAGGCTGACACAGATTCTCCAGCTGTGCCCCTTTACCCAGACCATACAGTAGTAATTACTGCCACTACCCAACTAATATTATCAGCTACTAAAAGGCCCTTAAAAGGGTGTCCAGTTATTACTGTGCAATATTATTATCCAATGGTAATGTGACTATACAGTCTAAGGCTTATCAGAGTGGCCTATTACAATAAACTCTATAAATATGCAATGTACTCTAGAGCTTATCTCTACACAAACCAGCCACAGGTAGATGGTTTTAAAATATTTAATAATAAATAATTAAAACACAAGATAAAACTACTACACCACAGAGATATCTAAGAGTTCAGAGATCACACAGAAACTTAAAATAATACAGTAGGACAGGTCTGATTTCAAAGACAAATACCTAATTAATCTTTACTAGCTTTAACTATTTCTACAAGAAACCACAGTGCTAAAACATACATGTGAGCACAAGGTAGAGTGCTGATAAGTTGGATATCAAGATCAAAATGCTCCCAGTCTCTTTTGAGAAATAGTATTTAAACATTACTAACAAACATGTTTCTTAGGCCTTCCCAAATTACATCATTTTTGACACTTGGATTTTCCCAGTATTCGTATTGCATCATTTTAACACCTGGTCTGAGTTCTCAGGCCACAAACTGCATTATTTAGCAATCTAACACATGCACAGAAACTTACAACAATAGAAGAAATTTCACATGTATATTCTAACAGAAACTAGAGCAATAAAGCACATTCCACATCTAAATTCTGGTCATAAACTTTAGCCTTAAAACAATGGGCATGAAACCTTCATCCAGTCACACTGGAGCCGAATTCTAACATGAAAGAGTACAATATGCTTCACTGGGCCAGTAGAGTGCAATGTTGTCACAAATTTTGGAGTTCCACATTTCACAGTATTCTTTACACTCAAGGAGCATGCCTGCCTTTTACATTTATTATCAAGAAAACCTGCCTGCATTTTACATTTATTTACAAATGCCAGAATTAAATATCAAATTCTATTTGACTAGGCTGGCAGCCTTCGCCCATCTCTCCCCAATTGTCACATCTCTTCCCCCCGGGGAACTCAAGCAAGTTTTTCAAGTGCCCTTTGAGAAGCATCGCTTGAGATTGTCAGGTCTATCTGGGTGTACCTCACCCCATTCCCTGCCTTGAGAGCCCATCTGCATTGGCATTGCTACTCCCACTGCAGTGCTGCACTAACATATCATATGCTTGCAACCCCAGACTCCATCTTAGCAACTTGGCATTTTGCTGACTGGCTCTGTTTAACCATGTTAGAGAGTTGTGATCTGTCATCATAGTGAATTTTCATCCATACAGATAAGTTGAAGTTTTTTATAGTGCCCACACTATGGCTAGACATTCCTTTTCTACCGCTGCATAGCATTCCTCCCTGGGTTGGAGCCTATGACTGAGATAAACCACTGAGTGCTCTTCTCCCTCTGAAGAAATCTGGCTAAGTACAGCCCCCACCCCATAGTTTGAAGCATCCACCTTCACAACAAAGTCTTTGCTGTAGTCTGGACTGGCTAACACAAGGGGACCTCCCAAAGCTTCCTTAAGCTTCTGAAATGCCTGCTCACATGCTGGGGTCCACACTACCTTATCTGGCCTGTTCTTCCTTGTCAGGTCTGTGAGGGGAGCAGCTATGGTACTATAATTGAGAACAAACTTTCTGTAGTACCCTGCTGTCCCTTAGAATGCCCTCACCTGCTTTTTCATAACAGGTGCAGGCCATGCCTGAATAGCTTCCACTTTGGCAGGTTCTGGCCTTATCTTATCACTCCTCACTCTATGTCCTAGGTAGGAGACCACTGCCATACCCACCTGACATTTGCTCGGCTTAATGGTCAGCCCTGCCCTCTGTAGTCTGCCCAGCACCTCCGTAACATGCTGAAGGTGCTCTTGCCAGGAATGGCTGTAGGTAGCAATATCATCCATGTAAGCAAGGGCAAACCCTCCTGCTCCTGCTAAGATATGATCTACCAGCCTCTGGAAAGTTATGGGGCATTCTTCATCCCAAAGGGCATCTTTGTGAACTCATACAAGCTAAAAGGAGTCACAAAGGCTGACTTCTCTCTAGCACTGGGAGTCAAGGGCACCTGCCAGTAACCCTTGGTAAGATCAATGGTTGTAAGATACTTAGCCCCACCCAGCTGCTCTAGGGCCTCATCTGTCCAAGGCATGGGGTAAGCATCCGACTCTGTGTGACTATTTAATTTCCTGTAATCCACACAGAACATGTTGCTGCCATCCATCTTTAACACCAACACCACTGGTGAGGCCCAGGGACTGTTGGACTCTTGAATCACCCCTAGTTCCAACATCTCCTGTACCTCTTCCCTCAGAGTCTGTTTGACACTCTCAGGCACCCTATAAGGGGCCTGCCTGATAGGCCTTTGGGGTCCTGTATCCACCTGGTGCTGCACCAGGTGGGTACACCCTGGTTTCCCGGTGAACATGCCCCCAAACTCCTGCAACACTGCTCGGATTTCTTGAACCTGGGTAGGAGATAGCTGCTGGGACATTGCTACCCCTTCTACTGAGGTGTCAGCCCGAGCCTCACTGAGGAGATCAATCACAAGATCTCTCTCAGACTCCTCCTGCAATCTACTGCAAATGCTCAGCACAAGGGTCTCCCTATCATGGTATGGTTTCATCATGTTAACATGGTACAATTTGTGCCCCTGCCATCTGCCTAGCACTTCCACCATGTAGTTAACATCACTTACCTTTCTTACCACCTTGTAGGGTCCCTCCCAAGCTGCTTGCAACTTGTTGTGGCTGACAGGAATGAGAACCATCACCTGCTGTCCTACAGCATACTCTGTAGGTCGAGCATTCCTGTCATACCACACCTTTTTCTGTTGTTGGGCTTCTGCCAGGTTCTCCTGGGCCAAGCCCATAAGTTCCCTGAACCTTGTCCTGAGGTTCAGGACATATGCCACAACGGACTCCCTGTGAGACTCACACTCACCTTCCCACTCATCTCAAATTAAATCTAGAGGTCCCATCACCCTATGCCCATACAGCAACTCAAAGGGTGAAAAACCTGTGGATTCCTGGGGAACCTCTCTGTAAGCAAACAACAGATGGAGGAAATATTTGCCCCATTCCTTCTTAAACTGATCTGCAAATGCCTGTAGCATGGACTTGATTGTAGAGTTTAACCTCTCAACAACACCATTAGTCTGGGGATCGTAGGGGCTGGCCTTCATGTGCTTCACCCCACAGAACTTCCACAGACAAGTCAGCAGGTTTGACATAAAATTGGCACCTCTATCAGACAGTATTTCTTTTGGGAAACCTACCCTGCTGAAGATCTCTAGCAAAGTATTTGCCACCTTCTTGGCCTCAATGGAGGACAAAACCACTGCCTCGGGGTATCATGTAGCATAATCTACCATCACTAGGATATACTTTTTCCCTGTGGAACTTTGGGTACTCAGAGGACCCACAATATCCATAGCTACCCTCTGAATTGGCACCTCAATCACAGGCAAAGGTATCAAAGAAGCTCTCACCTTGTCTCCTGCCTTGCCTTCCTTTTGGCACTGCTCACAGGTCCTGCAGTACCCTGTTACATCTCTGGAAATTCCAGGCCAATAGAAGTTTTGCATAATACACCTCTTTGTACATTTTATGCCCATATGACCTGCAAAGGGAATATCACGGGCTATGGCTAGAAGTGACAGATGGTAAGCTCTAGGCACTACCAACTGCTGTACTCTTTCACCTTCTAGCCCTCCCTCAATGGTCCACTCTCTGTACAGTAACCCTTTGTTCCAGTATACATATCCCCCCTTCCCTTGAGAATCAGGTGCCTCCCTAGCTACCTGCCTCAGGCCTTGCAATGTAGGGTCTGAGAGCTGAGCCTGTCTCAAGTCTCTCCTTGTACCCCTTCCCAGCTCCCCTTCCACAGGAAGTCTGGCATCCTCTGACAGTGGTGCCTCACTGTCAGCCTGGGTACTACTACTCACCTCTACCTTTGAAGTTACCCTGTCCAAGGTATTGTTTTTCCCACTTACTGGCTCTTTCACCTTTTGTTCCCCACCTTGCCTCTGTGGACATCTGTATGTCACATGGCCTCACTGGTTGCATTCAAAACATTTAAGCCTAGTTCCTGGACATATACCTGGACTAGTGGCTTCCCCTGCTACTGGTGGATTCTGTTGGGGCAGTCTGTGCTGCCCACCATAGGTTCCTTTAGTCCCATGAGCAGAACTGGGGGTCTGTTTCTTGTGCAGGGCTGCCCTGCTTTCTAGGTATAGGTCTCCCTTCTTCCCCAACTCATCTGAAGTAGCACACTGTCTATCAGCTAACCAGATCCTCATGTCCTCAGGCAAAGTGCTAAGGGCTTGTTCCCTTACCAAAAGGTCTGCCAGCCCTTCAAAAGTGGTGACCTGACATCCACTCACCCAGCTATGAAAATAAGTGCTTGGTTCAACAACATATTCACATACATTTTCATCTGCCTTGCGTCAATGCTCATGAAACCTTTTCCTATACATTTCAGGTGTTAGCTTAAAACATTCTAATAAATGTCTTTTTACAGCAGTATAATCAAAACAATCAGTGTCATGCATTTTTGCTAAAGAAGTTACAGCTTTACCATGGAGTAAGGGGGTCAGGAACTGTACCCAGAGTCCTTGGTCAACTTCATACTGTTTACATACTCGCTCAAACATATGAATGAAGCTATCAAAATGATCCCCCTCTTTAAACTGTAGAAGAAATTTACTGACCTTTTGTGCTTCTGGGTTCTGGTTACTCCCTTCCCCATTACCTCCATGACTCTGGCAAAGAGTCAGCATTTCACTCTCATGCCTCTTCTGCTGTTCATTTTCCTCAGCTTGTGGACTCCTCATTTTCTTGGCTGCTTCTAGTTCCATACGCCTGGCCTCCAACTCAAGTCTCTTTAGTTCCAGCTGGATTTTTAAGTCCACTGCAGAAAGGTTGAGCTGTCCATTCTCTGAGGACATTGTATCTCCACTGTCAGTCTGATTGTCCTCCAGGCTGCTGTTTTCTGATGCAGCTGTAACCAAGGCTGCAATCAGGTCTACGTTAGTCAGATTTCCATGCACCAGTCCCCTAGCCTGGCACATCTCCGCCAGCTGGCTCCTTTTCAGCTTTCCATACTTTTCTGCTGACATGCTGCCCGCTCACCCTGACTAACACTAAGCTAACAAAAGAAATAAACAATTGTGATCTGACCTCTGAGTATACACTGTGTGGCTGTTTTAGAGTACAAAACACTTTTAGATACATAAGCTACAGGAATTCGCTCTACCCACACCACTACAAGCCAATTAGTATGTGAAGTAGATCCCACCACTACCAAACACTTGTGATGACCGTGCCCTGGCCCAGCAATCAAGGACCCTCAATCCTCACCACTAACACCAGAGAGGTTGTCTCATGGAAGAGAAAAGGTTAACTAATACACACAGTAAAGTACAATCTCCCTTAAGTGCACACAGAGATCACAGTCAGTCTGGGGCTGGTTGCTCCTTTGCTCACCAGGTCCCCAATAAGATTCCCCACTGGCACAGCTATAGGGTCCAGGTTTCAGCCTAGCTGGGCAAGCTAAAACCTCTAGTACCCTCTCTGTCCAACCAGTGCTTCGTGTCCCTGCCTAAGTAGCTGACACACCATACACACACACTTTGAGAAGAGGTTATACAACCACACAGACACTCCTGGGAAAGGCTGACACAGATTCTCCAGCTGTGCCCCTTTACCCAGACCATACAGTAGTAATTACTGCCAACACCCAACTAATATTATCAGCTACTAAAAGGCCCTTAAAAGGGTGTCCAGTTATTACTGTGCAATATTATTATCCAATGGTAATGTGACTGTACAGTCTAAGGCTTATCAGAGTGGCCTATTTCAATAAACTCTATAAATATGCAATGCACTCCAGAGCTTATCTCTACACAAACCAGCCACAAGTAGAAGGTTTTAAAAATATTTAATAATAAATAATTAAAACACAAGACAAAACTACTACACCACAGAGATATCTAAGAGTTCAGCGATCACACAGAAACTTAAAAAAATACAGTAGGACAGGTCTGATTTCAAAGAAAAATACCTAATTAATCTTTACTAGCTTTAACTATTCCTACAAGAAATCAAAGTGCTAAAATGTACATGTGAGCACAAGGCAGAGTGCTGATAAGTTGGATATCAAGATCAAAATGCTCACAGTCTCTTGTGAGAAATAGTATTTAAACATTACTAACAAACATGTTTCTAAGGCCTTCTCAAATTACATCATTTTTGACACTTAGGTTTTCCCAGTATTCATATTGCATCATCTTAACACCTGGTCTGAGTTCTCAGGCCACAGACTGCATTATTTAGCAATCTAACACCTGCACAGAAACTTATAACAATAGAAGACATTTCACATGTATATTCTAACAGAAACTAGAGCAATAAAGCACATTCCACATCTAAATTCTGGTCATAATCTTTAGCCTTAAAACAATGGGCATGAAACCTTCATCCAGCTGCACTGGAGCCGAATTCTAACATGAAAGGGTACAACATGCTTCACTGGGCCAGTAGAGTGCAATGTTGTCACATATTTTGCAGTTCCACATTTCACAGTATTCTTTACACTCAAGAAACATGCATGTATTTTACATTTATTATCAAGAAAACATGCCTGTATTTTACATTTATTTACAAATGCCAGAATTATATATCAAATTCTATTTGACTAGGCTGGCAGCCTTCGCCCATCTCTCCCCAATCGTCACAGTTCCTAAGTTCAAACTTCCAACTCCAGTGTTTCTTTCATATTATTACCATGGTACACTCTCTGCCTTGGCAATGTCTCTGTTAAGTTCCATTGCTGGTAGAACTATACTCCTTCTTGAAGTAGATGGAACCTATCATTACTTCTGATATGCTTTCAGCTCAGTCCTACCCTGATGATCTTTTAACCACTGTCATTGATGAGGTGGTTGCTAAGAGGTGGTCAGGTTGGTTTAAACCCCTGTTAAGTGGAGAATCAACCACTCCTGACACCATTCATGTAGATTCCCTTGATGAGATGGCCATAACTACTACTGATACCAACATGGGTTATACATTAAAGTTCAGCACACCATATTCCTTAGATGTTGGGCATTTAAGGAATATACTTATTAAGAATTGGTCCTTATTGACATAGGATGCTTCAGTCAAAAAGAAGTTGACTGATGGCCCTAGTATGATATTTAGACGTGGCCTCAATCTTAAGAATTTATTAGAGAATCCTAATGTTTATCATAGTGCTAGATTTGGTATGTTTAAATGTGGATGCTCTAGGAGTTGCCATCTCATAAAAGTGTCAAATAGGTTTTGTATTTCTGACACTATTTATTATTTGAAAGGCAGATTTAATTGTGAAAGTGTTGGGGTCATTCACATCGCTTTATGCCAATGCTGTGCTTGATTTTTATATTGGAAAGACTGAGAGACCCCTCAGGGAGAGAATTTATGAACATCAGTACAGCATAGGCAGGAGTAATGGCAATAATGCCCTGACCAAGCATGTCATGGAATATGATGGTCATTCCTTTGAATATATGGTTATTGAACAAGTAACAAAAAATAAAAGGGGTGGTCCATGGCAATTAATTTTAGAAAGTAGAGAATTATATTGGCAGTTTAAACTAAATGCTTCTGCTTTCCCAGGTCTCCATGAGCGTTGCTCTTTGAAATGCATTTTAAGGTTAAAAGCACTTCAAGGTGAAAAGTTATTTTCAGTTTTTTGTTTGGGAGGTATTATAATGAAATTATAATGAATTCATAATGTTTGCCTATATGTTATTTTTATATTGATTTTAACATGAAATTGTTGTATATGTATAAACATTACATTTTATACTTATATTCTTTATGAGTAATTTGACTGCTTATGATGTCATTTACTGCTGATGTCATTTCCTGTTGAAGTATTTTAAATGGAATGGTTTGTTTGTAATTTGTGTTTGAAGAAGTTGGATTATTTGTTCAATGAAAGGGCTTACATAAAATGTTTTTTGGGAGATTACCACTGGCTTTGTTTGTTTTTATTAGTTTTTTGTTTTTGTTCCTTTGGTTTTCATGTAAATAGGTTAAACAGGTTCTTGGGGAAGGGCAACTTAATGGAAATAATGGAGTAGGTCTAAATACAGGAAAGACATATTGTATCATGCAGTAGTGAGACTTACGGTAATGGTGCAGGAATAGAAAAATGAGATGGGGTGGAGGTGGGCTACTGTAGATATAAATGGAAGGAAAAAGAGGAGAAAAAACCCTGCAAGGACTAGTAAAGGAGTCAATACAGGAATATATAAAATTCATGGACAAATTGGTGAACACTAGTGGGATGGGATCAAGGTTACTCTCAGAAGGAAATTGATGAGTGTAGAAGGAAAGAGGAGATGAAAAGTAGGAAGGGTGATTAAATTGCTCTTGAGAGATTGTTGGAGATAGCATGCAAGAAAACTAATTGGAATAAATGGGAGTAGAAGGGAAATACTGCAGATCAGAAAAAAAGTAATCAGAATGGAATTAGAGATCAAAATTACAGAGGAAAAAATGTAACAACTCAAGCTGAGGAAAGACTGGTGGATAGTTGGAAATGGAAAATGGAAACAGCTGGCAAAGAGATATAAGAAGCAGGGAGATGGAAAGTGTGAGGTCCCCACTCTGGACCAGTAATTAAGGAGCCTCAGTCCTCACCACTGACACTGGAGAGGGATGTTCACTTGGAATACAAATGGATACAATCAGTATTTCCAGATACAGACCTCTCTGTATGAAACACAACTTTCCTTAAGAGCACACAGGGAACACACTCATCCCGGGGTCTAGGTTTCTCTCTCTGTCTCTCCCCAGGTCCCCAGTAAGGATCCCCACTGGCACAGCTGTAGGGTTAAGTCCTCAGCCAAGTGTCCAAGCCAAGTCCTCCAGCACCTTTTCTGTGAAACCAGTGCTTCATGTCCCTGCTCCAAGTAGCTGACACAAGCACTCTTTGAAAATTGATATTCAAACACACACACACACACACACACACACACACACACACACACACACACACACACACACACACACACACACACACACACACACACACACACACACACACACACACACACACACACACACACACACACACACACACGCACACAAAACTGGAAAAGGCTGGCACAGATTACCCACTCTACCAGCTCTGCCCACACTATAAAGCAGATTCACTGCCACCAGTCAGTTACTATAACGCTCTTAAAAGGGTACCCAATTATACTGACTGAAATTAATATTAGCACAAATGGTAATGTTCCCCAAATGGCAAGGCTTTCAGGAGTGGGCATAGTTATCACCAAATAAATATATGCAAATAGTCTCAAAACTTAAATATTTTTGTAAAGGACCAGCCACAATGAGAAGTTTAAATATATTTAATAATAATAATAAAGGAACATGAAAATACTAAATATCTATTTACAGTGAACACCATAGTTTCATATCACAGGAAATATTAAAAAAATAGCACAGCTGGAAAGATTCACACTGTTACAGAAAAACAATACTTAACTATTCTCACTATATTTTCCTGACTAATCTAAAGAGTACCAGTCCCTTTTCACTTCCTAGCACAAGGCAAGATGAAGTGGATGAGTGGTCTTCCTCCTTTGTCAGGTTCCAAGAGCAGACTGCCCCTGAGACTGCAGTTTCCTCTAATATTAAAACATAATTTCTGTACAGAATGACATCACATACATCTGATCATCTGACTTCTGATTCCCGTGCTATCACCAACATTAGAAGCTGTCAGGATTTTAGCAGATACATGTCAATAACACACATACAAGAGCATTGCTCAGATCTGGTGTGGCTACTGGAAGTCATAAAACCATAAAACAACTCTGTTCTTCCTGCAGGCACTAATAAACCATATTTCTTAGAGAAATTGTGTCTCTGACTTCTTTCAAAACTGTGAGATAATATCTTTATGGCCTAGACCTAGTAGTTTAATTTTCTTACTGTTTTTAAAGTTTGAGATTAACCTCTTCTCTTCCAGTATCCTCTGTCAAAATACATACATTTAATTCAGTTGCAAAGAAGGAATATAGACAGATATACACTGGAGAATGAACAAAGAAACAAGCTGAATGTAGAAATGCAAAAATGTGATAAAAGTAGATGACAGAGAGGAAAGATGGAGGGTCAGATGGACTAACATGGAATTCTACAAATGGGTGGGAGATTTGGAAGGTTCTAGAGCAATATAAGACAGTACAGGACTTAGGCAAAACATCTGAAAATATAAGGAGGGTCAGGATGACCATCATAACTGAAGGTGCACGACAAAGGGAGGAAGTGGAAAATTATGGGCAAACCTCTTTGATTAATGTAGACTTCAAGATGTTGGCAAAGTTATTGCCAGTAGGACTAGATGATGTATTGTCAAAAATAATACAGGAGAAAATGGCTTTGTGAGGAAAGGAAGGCATAAAATGGTGGGATCTGTTGGAATTTATGGACAGGGAAGAACAGAACCAGGAATGGATGCAGGATTTTGCTCTTTGACCTGCGGAAGGCCTTTAATAGGGTGAGATAAGTAGAGAAAAAAGTCCATACATTGATTACAGACCATATACCAAGACCCACAAATTGAAATACTTATAAATGGAGCAGTATCTGATTAGACAATCCTAGAGAGAGCGAGAGAGAGAGAGTAGACAAGGGCACCCACTATCCCCATGTCTGTTCATGCCTGAGATTGAAGAGATGGTAATGGAAGTGAGACAAAATTTAGCAACACTGGAAGTATGACATTTTACTCTGTGTTATTTACAGATGAAAGCACCTTAATATCAGGGGATGTGGCTGCAGCAATGGGAACTGTAAGACAGACATTCTCAAAGTTTAGGGAAATGGTGGTACTCAGGTGCATCGATATAAGGACAGTAGTAGTGAGATTAGGAAGAAGAAAAGGACAGGAGAATAGATAAGACAAAAGAGACAGAGCTCGCCAACTACCTATGGCCTCTATGTTGAGATCACAGCAAGAGACACAATGGAGAAAAACTTCGATGAAGTTGGAAAAAAGGTAAGGGATACTCTCCAGATAGGAGAGGAGAAGACTTTATACATTGCTCCAGAAAATTAATGCAGTAGGAATGATGATATGACCAATAATCCTCCATCTACTTTGCAACATACAAATAGATCTTAGGGACAAAAGATTACAAAAATGCAAAAAGACACAAGACTGGGTCATTAAAGGCAAGGGAAAGAATGAGCAAGGCAGAAATGAGAATGAACAGAAAAAAAGGGAACTGGGGCTCTTTTTTAATTTATCCAAATCCTTTGGGTTTCTAAGACTATGATGGGAATGGACCCCATTCCTAAGTCAAAGTACAATTAAAGATCATGAAAATAGTATTGTTTCAATCTTTGATGTCAGACAAAAGTGCTCTTCACAGCACTCACAATATGCCCAGTAATGACTCATTCTGCAATTTGTATGGGCTTACATGGATTGGTATCTAAATATGATTGTAGATTCTTTTTTATAAGACCAATTTCTCCAACTACTATTGGAACTGTCTGGGTATCTTTCTTCCACATTGCTCTCATTTCTGCCTGCAGATCTTGATATTTTATGACTTTGTGTCTCTCTGTACGCAAGACATTGCAGTCACTGGGTGTAGAGATTTTAATGATCAATGCTACTTTTGTCTTCTTTTCTTGGACCACTATATCCATTATTCTAGCATCTATCTTTTGAACTGTTGGTAATGGGTGATCCCATGTGATATAAACTTCATCATTTTCTATGATGCTTTGTGGCTAATGTTTGCAGTGCTTTTTAGCCACTTCAATACCATAATGTTTGCACAATCCTCAGTGGAACAGTCTTACCACATTATTATGCCTTTTAGTATACAGTCCTTCTGCCAAGGTCTATATTATGATATCGCATGTTCAGAAGGGCAACCGACGCATAATCGACCCCATGTAAATGAAAGCTTACAACGTTGAAACCTCAGAACAGCGATGTTTTTCCAAGGGAAAAAAATCTCCGTTCTGAAAAAAAAAATTGTAAAACATTACAAAATGTGGGGGGGGGGGCTTCGCCCCCCACAGCCCCCAACATGGGGGGGGGGCTGTACCCCCCTACTTAAATATGCCAACTCTGAGATTGCACTACAGTGCCAAAAAGGCAAAGTAGCAAAAGCGGCCAAACAAATTCTTTCCCAGGGAAAGACTTTGCTGAAAAGCCACTTCGCTATTTTGCCTTTTCACGCTTTTCAGTTCAACAAAGACGCATTCGACAACCTGCGTCTGCGAGAGTGTACTAGGGAGCCCTTCTGCCATTAGTATGTCACAGCCAGCAACAAGGTAAATGACTGTTTCCAATTCGGTTTTACAAAACCTACATTTGACTGTTTCTCCCACATGTTCAATGGACTTTGTAAACCAGCGTGTACGTAGCCCACTATCTTGGAGTGCCAGTATTAACCTTTCATCTCTTGGTTTGAATTCACCTCACCTTAACTATTTCTGCATTTGTTCCTGATCAGCATGAGGTTCTACCAGAAGTTTTCTATACTTGCAACTATATTTATGCTTTTTCCACATTTCTTGCCTTCTCATCTGGCCCTTCACCTTATATTCTTTCCTTTGTTTTTTGGCACATTCATTTGCTGCATGGTTTTTATCAACTTCTGGTTTGATTTCCATTTCTGCTTGATGCCGATATGCTTCTGCTAAAATTAAGCAGAGAAGTCATCTTAGATACATTATCTTCATGTTTCAAAACTTTTACTACATTTGGGTCTTGTGAGGTCAGCAGATATGTGTGGAGACTCACAATTGTAGATCTGTACATGTAATCAATTTCAAGGAGGCCTATCCCTCCTTCGGAACAGGGAATATATAATCTTGGTAAGCACTGTTTTTTATAAACAATTTGATGAGCATGAAGCATCCTTCTTGTTTTCCTATCTAATCTATCCAACACGTTTTGGGGCAGGTCAATGACTCCAAAACTGTAAGTTAGGACATGAAGAGCAAATTGGTTTATAGCTTGGATTTTGTTCCTAGATGTCAACGCTGTTTTCAGAATTAAGTTAAGTCTTCTAAAGTATTCCTTAGTAAATTTTATTTGCATTTGTTCATGTTTTATTGTTAATCCTTCATCAATTCCCAAATATTTATACACTCCCTCTTGCTCAAGTTCTTTTATATCAGATTCTTGTCCCAAACTGATGTTTTCCTGGTGCTACAGTTTTCCTGCTTTAAAGGTTGCTTTTGCACACTTATCAAGACCAAATGACATTCTTATATCATCTGAAAAAGTTTTTAATACCTGTAGCTGTGCTTTCAGTTCCTCATCTGATTTGCTATACGGTTTTAACTCATCGACAAAGAGAAGATGAGAAGTCTTTACACTTTGTTGTTTTATAGGAGTCAAATTGTAGCCATGGTCAATAAACAGCTTAATGGGTTAATGGCAAGGCAGAATAGTAACGGTGACAGAGAGTCACCCTGGAATATTGCACTTTGAATTTTTATCCCTGGGATAATAATCTGTCCTTTATCATGTCTTAATTGAAAAGTGGTCTGCCACTGTTTCATGGTCACTGTAATGTTGTTGATTACTGTAGGGTGTATCTTATACATTTTTAAGCACTCTTTTATCCATGAGTGTGGGATACTATGAAATTATTTTTTATAGTCAGTCCATGCCATACTTAAATTCTTCCCCTTTTTACAGTCCTCCAGTATGACTTTATTTAACAACAAATGATCCTTTGTTCCATATGACTTTCTTTTATTGCCCTCTACTGCTATAATTGAGTTTTCTTCTAAATGAGTATAAACTATGTCAGCTTCAGTTCCTATGTATGGTTTATACGTTGTTGGAAGGCAAGTTATTGGTCTATAATTTTTAGGGTAGTTTGCAGGTTTACTCTTAAGTAGGAGCTTTGTTTTGCCTGCTGTTAGCCAGGTTGGTGTCTGGGGTGCGCATATAAATAGTTCTTACTCATGGCTAACTCTATGTGCAAAGATGTTAATACTTTTAACCAAACATTGGGTACTGCATCTGGGCCTGGGGTTTTCCAATTAGAGACTTTTCTTAACTTTGTTTCAATCTCTCTGGCTGTTACTTCATTCTATTTCATATCTGGCACCTTTAAACTTCTTATTTTTTCCTTTACTTCTATCCATTTAGTATATTTGTTATGTTGCGCAGGATCTTCATAGATACTTCTCAAAATGTATCTATTTCCTCTTTTTTGGTGGTCTTTCAATTCCTTTTACCTTGTTTCCCAATTCTATGTAAAACATTTTTGGGTCATCAATAAATTGCTTATTTTGTACCTTTCCTTTATATTTATCTGTATATCTTCTAAGTTTTTCTGCCTGTGCTGAAAATTTTAGTTTGTTATTTGCAATAGTGCATGATAAATCCTGGTCTGCTATAATACTGTGCATTGCTTTTATCACATCTATCTTTCTTAGTATTTTTGTTGATCTATTCCCTCTTCTGTTTTCTTCTAACAGTGACACTTCTTGTCTTAATTGCTTTATAGTTTTCTCTATTCGATACTTCCATGATGGTATTTGATTTCTCCCCTTCCTTTCCCTTGCTAACGTGTGTTCTTGTGGTATCTACAGGCCTTTGACTTGCAAACATGGGTAGCAATTAATTCAGTAGCAGCAACCTGTGTGGGTTAAAATTGCATGACTCACTCATTATTTGCTGTAGTCACAAGAATGTAATTGAAGTGCAACACACTGGATTTGAACCCAGGACTGTGGGTGGCAAAATGCACTGCATGCAAGGCATTTAACAGACAGAACTACTGAGTCAGTGCTGTAGCAGATGTATTTGCAAGATATATGTGTATGCATACAGTTTGTGGCATACATCTGCATCCATCATTATGAGCACGGCTTTCAAATGCAGTTGTTGTGCAGCAGGATCCCAGTTAGACACATATGTACTTTGCCATTACTGCCTTAACAGATGTGTTTAAAGATGTTGCTGATAAAAGAGGATGGTTAACTGCTATCATACCTGTCAACCTGTTAGAACAAGAGCTTCTTACAATGTCATACATAGAATTGGGCCAAAGGCCCAAAACTAGGGACAATCTTTGCATATTGCTTCTACAGACTTATAATATTCAGGAACAACCAAAACAAAAACAAAAACAACCGACTAAGAATATACCACCAATAAATGGAGAACTGTACTCAAATAAATAACAAATCCGATACTCGTAAAACGCTTTTCGTCCAGCTAAGTAGCCGGACTTCATGATTAGAATATTGATAGAATAACAGGATTTGCATTAGCATGTGTTTTCTAAAGGATATGATGTTTGACAGTCAAATGTTTGTCGTGATTTCCTCACCTCAATCTTTGATGACTTGCCAGTACTTTGCCAGAAATACACAGTGTTATGAAACCCAGGCCAAAAATAGTGGGCAAAACTCTTGACAGTCTGCAACAATCTGTGCATTTTACAGGTATGCCTGTCATCCCAGGCCTGATGTACATCTATTATTTATTTGGCTGTGTACTGGTGTAGTGTTTGCATCACAGTCCTAGGTACACACCCATTTTTCCATTATATGTACTTGCAGTCTGTATGTGGCAATCAGTACATTTTGCTGGAAATACCTGTTTTAGCTCAGAGCTGAGTGACCTAGTGGGCTAATGCATGATACTGTAGTTGACAGGGGACTAGGTTCTACATGTGGCAGGGGTAATTATTTTGCTGATCTGCCTAACACTGTGCGAAACACATAAGAGCATTAAGGCACTTTTAAGCACTGTTAAATGGGTTTGCATGGGTTTGTGCACAGTGCCACATCTCAGTGTGCCACTTAGCTCTGCTTAAACACACTATAAACATTATTAAAGGAAAGAAAAAAAGGGGTGATAGGACAAGGTGAAATGGGGGCAAGCAGGAGGAAAAACATACTGAAAGGCAGGTAGGGCTGTGCAGGAAGGGTGTAGGAAAGGACCATAGCTGTCCATTTCTTGTACAGCAACAGCTGTGCAGATATTACAGAATTTGGAATTTAGAGCCTCAAACCCCAGAGAGAGGGGTGAGGGTGACATAAATGTATTCATTAATTAATGTAAGAATTGGTTGTGTCTGGTGGATATGTGCATAAAATGGAGAGCTATGTATGGGCCGATATATATTTTTTTGTGGGACTGGTCCCCATTTTTTTAAGTAGAGTGTGGAATGTTGGAAGAGGGATGTAGGTATATGTGGGGAGGTAAGTTGGGTAGGAGAGGTTGCATTTGCAGACAGACAAGACATATAAGACAGCTGATAGAGGCAGTGTGTGACACATGAGGTGGGTGTTGTGGAATCCGAGGTGCATGTGCCTCCAGATGGCAGCAGCATGACTGAGATCCTCACCCATGGGCAGTTGGCACTGCTCCTTCACTGTCCCAAAAGTGGCTGTGCTGGAGGCTGAGTGCTGGGGCCACCAGGCCCCACCAGGTTGTCGAGTCTGCCCTCAAGCTGGCACAGGCACTGTTCATAGCTCGTATGAACAATCCTGCACACCATAGCTGGTAGCTGTTCCTGGGTGATGGTCCCCATCCCTTGAGGCTGTCCCACCCAAAGGTGATGCAGGGACAGCAGAGGGGGCAGCACTGGCTTGGGTCCCAGCCAGCCAGCTGAGGTAGAGTAGGTGGATCTCCAGGAACCAGCCTACCCTGACGTGCTGTGGTTATGCAGGTAAACCAATACATATAGGTGAGTTATGAACAAAACTGTTGTTAGTAATAACAGCATGCCAAAACATTGCAAATAACCCCATGACAGTTCAATGCATATTATGTGCAGCAAAATAATATATATCACAACAGTCAGTATAATAACAGCATGCCAGTAACAGTTATGGCACAAGGCCAACAGAACAGGTAATTAAACAAGATATGTTAATATGCAACCATAATATTAATTACATATTATTAATAAAACACATGCCCTAACATAACATTTATGGAACAACATATGTTAATAGTAAGCCATAAACAATATATAACAATAATAAATGTATGACAATAAGGGGTGGGGAGATAGGAAATACAGTCCATTAATACCATCATGGGCTATATTGCTGACTACATAATGCTATTGACTCTACAGATCTTACCTTTCTTTATGTGTAAATGTTCCCTGTAGCTATTATAGCATGTACATACCTCTCAAGCTATCCACATGGGACACTATGGGCCAAGCAGTAATACCTGCAGGTGCACAACTGCAAAGAACACTTGCACATCAGGTGGACCTATATAACTACCATGATGTACTTTGGGCTGATGTACTGTTTCTCTGGTATTGACATATAACCATGTTGATGATACATCTGTGACAGAGGGATTACACAACAGTAACTGCATTCTGTGACAGCATGGCACTTGAGAGACATGCATGTGTACAGTAAAGAGAGTAAGCAACTGTCATGTCTTGATTGGCAGGCATGGGGATACAAAACAATAGCAGTGACTGCAGGGGACATGTGCATCACATGTATTAATTAACAGCAGCAAACTTTCCAAGACACAGTAAGCATACAGCAATACCAACAGTACACATTTTATTTCTTTAATTTTATTATATGTTACTATTATTTCAGGTGTTATCTTTATTTTATGCATTAACAGCACATTGGTGGTAATGATTTCAACAGTCTGTGACATCTGAAAATACACTTATTTATACAATAATATGAGCAAGCTCACCCATTTACCTGCAGTTCCTGTGGAAAGAATGAGATCTGTACTCAATAAGTGATTGTTAATGTAATATTTCTGGCAAGCAGGGGGATAGAACCCAATAGCAGTACCTGCAGGGGACGTGTGTCACATGTAGTAATTGACTGCAGCAAACTTTCCATGAGACACCAGGCATACAGCCATACCAAGAGTGCACATTTTATTTATTTTATGTTAATATATGCTATTATTCCTGTACATCTTTCCTTTATGTTTGCATTACTAAAACATTTGTGGTAATGATTTTAACAGTCTGTGAAGTCTGAATAAACAAATATTTACACATATTATAGGGTACCTCACCCATGTACCACTTGTCCCTGTGGAGAGAATATCTGTCATCATAACATATCTGAATCAGTAATATTTATTACTACATAGGACTGGATTTGAACCATGGTTTGTGTGTGTAAAATGTGCTTCATGCACAGCATTTAACAAACTGAGCTACTGAATCACTGCTGCAATTTGACTGACTGATATTTACCTAGAGCTCACCTGGAAACAGAATATGACCTGGTAGTACTACTACAGTGTTATAGTACACTGCAGTGACAGTTGAACACATGATGCATATAATACAATCATGACAGAAATACTAGGTAACCTATACATTACTAAGTAAAATGCACGTGTACACAGTATATTGTTTCTGGGTTGAAACAGCAGCTCTAATTCCACAAGTATTGCACAGCAGTTTATTACAGATACCTTCATGCAGTTACTGCAATAGTTCTGAGTTTTTCTTGCATAACAGTTGGCATTATGCAACTGTAATTTCACAGTTATTGCACTACAATGTTTTGTACATTACTGGTTCTTGCTCTAATCTTTTTCTGTGTTATTTGACTATAGATAGCATACTACAGCTCTACTAAGCACACTCACAGCACAACCTGGCCAGGTGCCCTGCGTGCACCTTCACATTGTGAGCTCTCACCTCTGCAGCTGTTGGGAGAGAAGCACACTATTATGCATACCAGTTTAGCAGACCTTCAAGATTAAATATTGGTGAAACACAGGTCAACATACTTGCACACATGTGGAACATTGCCTGCCTGGAATTCTTGGACCCAAGCATCCAAGAGAGCGTCCTTTCTTCTTTGCATGTCATTATGGTGATGATGACACTGCTCACCTGTGCAGGTGATACCAGTTGCCCTGGTGAGGTCCCTTGCCAGCCAGTCCCAGCCCTCTGCTTTGTACTCCAAGCCCTGGTAACCTCCCTGCATGAAACGATCTTCATGGTTTTTGACTAGGAGTCCAACCATGACCCTGGACTCCTCAGTGTTCTACCGCTGCACCCAAATGTGCGAACCCTCTCCAATACATGCCATTGTATCCTTCAGAGACAGAACTCCAATGGATTATGGTGTATTCCCACCTATTAGGCTTAATAATCTCCCTTTTCCTGCCCTTACGTGCTACTGAGAAATATTTAAAAATGCAGCATGTCACTTAACACCATGCAAACCAACTCAGCTGAACTGAGTAGTGCTTAAACTGACAATGCTTGGCAGTGCTTAGCAGTGTGCAAACCAGCTAAGCACAGCTACATGGTGGCAAACACTGCCAAGTGGTGCTTAAACAGAAATTGTTTGAGCAATGCTTACCATGGCTTAGTACAGTTTAGCAGAGCTCAGCTGAGCACAGCAGATCATGTTTAAAAATAATTGGCATAATTTATCTTGTGAAAATAATTGCTTAATTTCTCTTCCATGTATTCAAATCCACACCTACTGCACAGGAGGCCATAACTCTATCTACTTGGTTATGTGGATATGTAGAATGCTGATATACTTTTATATATACCTCTCAGCTACGTTTAAGCATGGCTAAGCACTGCACTGCACAAACCTGCTCAGCTCTGCTTAAACTTGACCTTTGAATTCATAATTACATGCATCTGGTTTCTATTTGTAGATGTCTGGCACATGTCAATGGCCATGCAAACATAAAAAAAAATAACAAATAAAAGTTACTACATATCCATATATTGCTATATTGCACATTGACAGTGCAGGGGGGTGTGTTAGTCATCTGAAGACACAGTTAGTAACACACTCCCTACACTGATTCAATGACCGTGTTCTATGGCTCTCCCTCAGTAATAGTCCATCATTAATATGCATGGCGTGGTACTGAGGGGGAACCGCGTACATGGCCATGGTACTTTCCATGTGGGTTGTACACTATGCCTACACAGATTTTATTAAATGTGGGGGTCAGTTTAAATTTTTAAAGTGAGGAGCTTAAACAGGTATTTGAGAATAAGTTATGTTTAGCTTGCAAGGCTGTGAACAATTTTGATTTAAGAGCGGGATTAAATCTTAAACTAAGCTTTCACTATCCAAGTGCAAGAGATGGAGGAACATCTTTCAAAATACATATGAATAAAATTAAAATGGATTCTTACATAACTGAAATGGGTCTAAAACTATGAAACCACTTCATTACTGACATTTAATGAAAAACTGGATAATTACATGGGGAAATAAGTACATTCCTGGTCTCAGTGAGTTTGCAGTATAAAAGGTCTAACTGACCACTTGCAGCATACACTGAATTATGAGTGGAGTGCCCCATATTTTGGGCGCTAGCGTATGTAAGGACTCTTTAGCAGTATTAAGTGGATTAGATGGCCTATGAAAGATGAGAGCATTACTGGCACTTGAGCATAGTTGTTGAATTATTAAGTCTGGAGGAGAGTGTTGTAGAAGTTAATGGCTTTATAAATCTGAATAAAGAGGAGCAGGTTAAATCTTTCAGGGAGAGGCCATATAAGGAAAGGGATATCAGACTACTGGAAGGACTCCAGAGAATGCTGGAATATGACTTAAATAATGCATGTTGGAGGGACAGGTATGTATCTCAGGGAATCCCCATTCTGTGGAATAGGCTTAACATTCATGTAAAGCAGAGCCCTTCCCTAACCCTATTCCAGCGCAACATGGACCAGTGGATTGGAAACTGGAAATTTACCGTTGGTCTGACACGTATGTCTCTGATGGACAGAGGCAGCCATTAAATCATGCCCTAACTAATGTACAACCTTTAAAATAACCTCTAAGGCACAATAACTCATGGGATACAATTGGGTTACATGGCTAGGCTTATAAAGGCCCTAGTGGTCATTAACCTAGTATACACCTATGAACCTATGCTGGAGACTAGACATGATCAGAGATTAAAAGAGCTGGAGCTCTTTTCCCTTAAGACCAGAAGAGATGGGGAGGCATGACACTGTTGCACAAGGTCATGTCAGGGAGGTTTGAAGGGGCCATCCTGAACAGGAAGGAGAGAGAAAGAGGGGGAAGGTGAGAGCACATGCAACAAATGGTAGGGGTTAACTACTCCTTGGATGTCCAAAATGAATGGATTATTTGAATGGGTGGCTGACAGGAAATCCACAGATACATTCAACATGATATGCAAACCTCTCAACTATCCATATTT
Source organism: Protopterus annectens (assembly GCF_019279795.1). NCBI lineage: Eukaryota > Metazoa > Chordata > Ceratodontiformes > Protopteridae > Protopterus > Protopterus annectens. The sequence goes on along the minus strand of NC_056747.1, from coordinate 1,120,938,609 downwards.
TGGCAGAACTTCCCTTATTTTGCTTCATTTTTTAATTTTTTGGTAAATCAGTGAGGTTTACAGTAAGTTAATAATGCCAGATATTAGAGTTTCATATTTCTTATTGAGTAGAAAATGCACGATGATACAAAATATGTTGTTCTATTAATATTTACATGAACTACAATGATATTTTGGGCTTTGTCTTGTCATTATTTTAAGCTTTGCCCAGAATTCTTGTGCAAAGTTGTTGAGCGGTATGATGGCATGGTATAGGTAGATAAAGGGGAAGGGAGAAGATAAGGATAGAGGGGAGTTAGGATGTTAGATGCACTTAAAGAGCAGATGAGACAGGCTTATTGACAACTTTTGATGTCAAATAAATGTAATAGTAAAGTTCACTTACAACATTTTAAACAGTTAATAATGCAAATGTTCAGTATTCACTTTGTGTCCATTGTCTGCTCTGCATTAGTAGAAAGAAAGTTAATGCTCTCTTTCTGTTTCTCATATGAAGTAAGCAGGATATTACATAAATGATTAGAATGTTAAAATTACACGAGATATCAAAGCAATAAACACAGTAAGCTTGCTTCTCTCTGTTTTTTACAATAGTAGAAGTGCAACACTCTTTGTCATGTAGTTATCATGCTTAGATCAGTATTAATGCCCATATATGTTTTATCA